>NC_090760.1:58481591-58491591 GCF_036898095.1 Palaemon carinicauda | reverse complement strand
CAAATGAAATGTAAAATGAACTAAGATTGATCAATCTGACGAAAGTACAATATGCTAAGTGACGTGCTGGTTTTCTTTTATATAACGTACCCGAGTCCCATCCACGTCCCACGGGTTTAATGTTGCTATTTGCCCACCTGCCATGATGTAATAAACAGGGTGTGATGAAGGTCTTATCTGCACCAACATTCTTGAAAATGACGTCAAAGGTACAGGTTTAATATTTTATATGTTTATGATAATGTCAAATTCCCATGGTAAAATGGGCTCGCATGCACACCTGCGAGAGTTTTAAAATTTAATGGCAGGTGTTAATATTCCTGATACCTTGATTTCTCCACTCAAAACCATGTAATCTATTGCTTGGTCAGTAGCCATGACGTAATTTCATCCTTATTACATTACTGAACGGCCGGCTGCCTCAAATCCCGTACTGTTTCCCACAGATAACACCGAAGAATTCGCCGCAGTATGAACAGAATAGCTTATGAAGCTAGGTGACCTACTAACACCACGGGACCAAACATACACAATCGGAAGGTCAAGCAGATTTATATATGTCGTTAACCTACTAAAAGTAAAATACCTGAGCAGCTTGTTCGGCCGTCAAAAAGTAAGCCATACCACTTATCTGAAATAGCGTGTTATCTCTCATGTTACCTTACCCCACAAGATAATTGAAAATAAGGTAAATTCCAGCATAATCTAGGCAACACCTAAGTTCAGATTTTCAAAATCTTGTGTCGAACGTCTTTCTAACTCCTCAAGAAACAGAGCTAATGAACATTATCATAAGCAAAAGAAGGAGTCGTTCAATAACAAAGATCACGTGACTTCAGATGTGACATCACGTGATTATCCAAACCATCATAGCAATAATCTAAGACTATGGTTTTAAAATTTGGGGTCGAACATCTTTGTAGCTCATATCATTCGGGGGCCGATATACAAGCGTTCCCGCTAGTATACTATTTAAAACCTATGTCACGTGACCTTACCCCACGTGACCATCTAAATGCGTCCGCAAATAGCCTAGACCACAATTTAAGTTCAGACCTACAAAACCTGGGGTCAAACGTCTTTGTAGCTGATTCCGAGGCTGAGAAACAAGCATTGCCGTTATAGTACCTTTTGAAAACTCTTATCACGTGACCCTACCCCACGTGACCACCTGGTCACATCCGCACATAGCCTAAGCCACCCCTTATAAGTCTATCTTCGAAACCTGGGGTCGAACATCTTTCTAGCTTATTCAGAAGCTGAGAAATAAGTTCTCCCACGTTTTTGCTTTTGAAGCGTCTAACTCTATATCTACCTATTTATCTATATATAGAACACTTGAATGTTTATGCAAAATATGACATATTTTGGCATATCTTTGACATGATATCTCTTGACCCTTAAAAGATAGGGACTTGAAACTTTCAGGATCGCCTATAAATAATAGGAAAAGGCAAATCCTAAAGTTTCAAGCTTCTACTTTGTCGGCAAAGTACTTTTCTAAAAAGCAGTATTTTCGCGTTTTGGTAATCGTATATAACAGCACTGGCCGCATTTTTGCGTGTTTTGCATGCAATACTCAATATCTCAAAAACCTTTTGAGTTAGAGACTTGAAACTTTCAGGTTAACCTAAGTGTTATTAAAAGACAATAATAGCCAGATTTCATGCCCATATTCCATCGGGAAGGTGGTTTTTGCAAGTTTTATCTATCCCCCTTGTTTTTATTTTAAGAGAGTGAGGAAGAGAGAAGGCGTTGTTTTGTCCCCGGTCGCGCTTGCCAGCACTGTGATATATATATATATATATATATATATATATATATATATATATATATATATATATATATATATATATATATATGTATTTATATATATATATATATATATATATAAATATATATATGTATATATGTATTTATATATATATATATATATATATATATATATATATATATATATATATATATATATATATATATATATATATATATATATATATATATAGATATATATGAATATATGTATATATATATATATATATATATATATATATATATATATATATATATATATATATATACATACATATATATACATATACATATGTATATATATACATATATATATGTATATATATATATATATGTATATATATATATATATATACATATATATATATATATATATATATATATATATATATATATATATATATATATATATATATATATATATATATATATATTTATATTTATGTGTAAATGTACATAATGAATCAAACCAGATAAATATATATATATATATATATATATATATATATATATATATATATATATATATATATATATATATAAATAAAATATATATATATATATATATATATATATATATATATATATATATATATATATATATATATATATATATATATATATATATATATTTGTCACTATGCTGGATGAAGGATCAGAAAAACGAAATTCTTGGACTAGCGCTTTCGTATTGTCATACCTCTTCAGGTCCAATTAATACAAAGTTAAGAACAGGATCAAAGTCACCTTTGCGACAGCAGTAAACAAGAAATAATACAATAACATAAAAAATTAGTACACAACTAGTTTAAAATTATAGCTAGTTTAAAAATCTGTGAGTTCAAAAATTACAGCTAGTTTAAAAATGACAACTGTTTAAATATCTTGTTTATAAGAATTTCATTCCTGGGCTATTGTTGATCAATTTTACACGGGTTTTATTTATGATACATGATTCTATGATATTGCGTTTTGTTATGTCCTTACAATATAAAATTTCTTTTGCCCCTTTCCAATTAAAAGTGTGATTATGGTTATTCATATGCTGAAACAAACTACTTGTTTGGTTTCCTGTTCGAACATTATATCTGTGTTGTTTTAGTCTCGTTTCAAGGTCTTTATCACTTTGTCCTACATATCTTTCATTGCACTGATTACATGGGATTTCATAAACACATCCATTACTTTGTACAGGTGAATTTCTAATCAACATATTCTTTAAAGTACAATTTTTAAAAATAACATTAACATTAAAAACTTTAATTAATCTAGGAATTGTCAAGAAATTATTGTGGTAGGGTAAAATGAGAAGGTTTTTCATATTAAAATCAGTTTCAGAGCCGGTTTCATAAAAAGTTTTCTTTGCTTTATAGAAAGCTGTGCCGATAAAATTCTCCGGGTATTGTAAATTACCTGCAATTTCCCGGATCTTCCCAAGCTCAGCTTCAAGGAATTCAGAGCAACTGACCCGCAGTGCCCTTAAAAACATAGATGAAAATACCATCATTTTTGTCCTAGGATGATGATTGGAGTAAAAATGAACGTATGAATACACATTTGTCGGTTTTCTATAAACTGAGAATCTAAAACACATCTAAAAAGGTCAACCTATTGTCTACTTCTATTTCAATTTTAAATTTTATAGTCGGTACTAAATTATTTATTGCTGTTAAAAACAAGTTTTCATTTTTTTTGATGGGCCAATCACAGAATATGTCGTCAACATACCTAACCCAAAGGATGCCAATAGGTAGTATTCTTGGAAGGTACCTGGTTTCAAAAAATTCCATATATAAATTACTTTACAATGGTGGCAGAGGGTTGCCCATTGCCATGCCAAATTTTTGTTCATAATATTTCTTTCCAAAGACAAATTTGAAACCCTTAATACATTGTTTTATTAATTTTATCATGGCGTTAGAATCAACAGAGAAAGTATATTTTCCTATTTCTTCCTTGAGAAATTCTAGTAGTTCATCTACTGGCACCTTTGTGAATAGGGAGTTGACGTCAAAGCTTATCATCTTAAAATCATAATTAAAATTGAACCTTCTCAACCTGCTAATAAAATCCACATTATTCTCAACAGACACACCTGAAATATTTCCGAGCATAGGAGACAACTCATTAACTAACCACTTTGATAATCATATATATATATATATATATATATATATATATATGTATATATATATATATATATATATATATATATATATATATATATATATATATATATATATATATATATATATATATATATTTATATATATATATATATATATATATATATATATATATATATATATATATATATATATATATATATATATATATACATATATATATATATATATATACTGTACATATATATATATATATATATATATATATATATATATATATATATATATATATATATATATACATATATAAATATATATATGGATAAATATCAACACAACATCCTGTTCAAATAGAAATAAATTTTTACCTCATACTTGGGATCGAACGCTGGCCCCTTCTAATGAAAGGCCAGGTCGAAACTAATCATGCCACGAGAAGCCATAAAAAAAATCGGAACATAACGCTACCCAGCTGTTAAGGATTTACCTGGCGAGACATCAGTCTCTTACCAGCGAGTTTTACCCGACTTCCCGGCCCCCCACGTGACACAATTGGTAGTAATTCATTCAAATTACCCCTAATGAGTCAATATGGATAAATATCAACACAACATCGTGTTCAAATAAGAGACTGATGTCTCGCCAGGTAAATCCTTAACAGCTGGGTAGCGTTAGGTTCCAATTTTTTTTATGGCTTCTCGTGGCATGATTGGTTTCGACCTGGCCTTTCATTAGAAGAGGCCAACGTTTGATCCAAAGTATGAGGTAGAAATTTATTTCTATTTGAACACGATGTTGTGTTGATATTTATTCATATTGACTCATTGGGGTAATTTGAATAAATTACTACCAATTGTGTCACGTGGTGGGACGGGAAGTCGGGTAAAACTCGCTGGTAAGAGACTGATGTCTCACCATGTAAATCCTTAACAGCTGGGTAGCGTTAGGTTCCGATTTCTTTTATGGCCTCTCTTGGCATGGTTGGTTTCGACCTGGCCTTTCATTAGAAGGGGCCAGCGTTCGATCCCAAGTATGAAGTAGACATTTATTTCTATTTGAACACGATGTTGTGTTGATATTTATCCATATTGACTCATTAAGGGTAATTTGAATGATTTACTACCAATTGTGACACGTGGTGGGCCGGGAAGTCGGGTAAAACTCGCTGGTAAGAGACTGATGTCTCGCCTGGTAAATCCTTAACAACTGGGCAGCGTTAGGTTCCTATTACTTTTATGGCCTTTCGTGGCATGGTTGGTTTCGACCTGGCTTTTCATTAGAAGGGGCCAGCGTACGATCCCAAGTATGAGGTAGACATTTATTTCTATTTGAACACGATGTTGTGTTGATATTTATCCATATTGACTCATTAAGGGTAATTTGAATGATTTACTACCAATTGTGACACGTGGTGGGCCGGGAAGTCGGGTAAAACTCGCTAGTAAGAGACTGATGTCTCGCCTGGTAAATCCTTAACAGCTGGGTAGCGTTAGGTTCCTATTACTTTTATGGCCTTTCGTGGCATGGTTGGTTTCGACCTGGCCTTTCATTTGAAGGGGCCAGCTTTCGATCCCAAGTATGATGTAGAAATTCATATATATATATAAATAAATATATATATATATATATATATATATATATATATATATATATATATATATATATATATATAAATGTATATATATATATATATATATATATATATATATATATATATATATATATATATATATATATATATATATATATATATATACATAAATATATATATATATATATATATATATATATATATATATATATATATATATATATATATATATATATATATATATATATATATATATATACACATATATATATATAAATATATATATATATATATATATATATATATATATATATATATATATATATATATATATATATATATATATATATATATATATATATATACATATATATAAGTATATATATATATATATATATATATATATATATATATATATATATATTTATGAATATATATATATATATATATATATATATATATATATATATATATATATATATATATATATATATATATATATATATATAAATGTATATATATATATATATATATATATATATATAAATATGCTGTGCAGTATGAATAAAATAAAACAGAAATGTGCTTGCCTTTCGTCATTTGCAAATTAAAGCGAGTAAATATATATTTTTTTTTTCAAATCAAGATACCCTACATGAAATTCAGCCACTTAACCGGTATTGTTGTTAATAGTAAAACGTTTCTAATCATGAATTCAATAGCTATGGGGGCAAACATACTACACTTCATTAAATCAAAATTTATGAACATTTGGTAGGTCGCTTATGAGTGTGTTCTTTTTTTGGTTTAATGTTATCCAATTATTGGTCAGATGGGCTGGACTTTTAGCAGATTCTAGAACTTTTTGTTTGAATCCAATGTCATACTTTCTTTCGCCTTAACTCAAGATATGTCATGATGATCCTATCCGAATACAAACCCCCGCCTTTAATAGATAGAACTCGGCTTCCAAAATTCATAGCAAGGTTTCGGTACTTATTCCAAGACAATATAGGGGAGACCGGAACATCAGTTGAAATTCCATGAGCATTTGCCCTCTTTAGTAGGGCGTGTTGGCAACACTGCCTGGTTGAGGTATGCTGCTTTAACCTTCAGCATTCAGTAATGCTGTCACAATATGAAAGACAAGTACCGGGCATTGTGTAACTATGCTTAAGAATGAGAATTTGTCTGTGAAAAGGTAAAGGAAGGTATATATATATATATATATATATATATATATATATATATATATATATATATATATATATATATATATATATATATATATATATATATATATATATATATATATATATATATATATATATATATATATATACATGGTTCCAACTTGCAAAACACGTGTACTTACTAAAATCTGACATTATACATTATACATTAATCTAGGCTAAGCCAACCTCGAGAGGATCATACTTTACTAACGTAAAAATCATACCCGATGCGCAAAAACAGGGTATCTTTCTAACTTACGCTCACGGTATATGGTATTCAAAATATACGAACTTATATTCTATCGTCCTATTCCAGTTCTACATGCAAGTCCTATATTTCGGTTGTATAAACTAGAATTTTCTGTAAGTTTTATTTGCAAAATTATATTTACATTTAATACATAGCTGCCCTTAAATTGTCTCTTATAAATAAATGTGTAAAAATACTTATAAGTGTAGGTTCATTTGTAATTTCGTGGATTTTTTTTTCTACGCTGTCATGGGTAGATAGAATAATATAGGAAAGAATGTTAAAACATGTGATTTTTCTACTCTTAGAGAAGCAGAGAGAGAGAGAGAGATAAGGTCCCGCTATTCCTTATTTAAGCTGTCATCGTCAAGATATGTGCCTAGGCTGGCGGTCTTTAAGCCCAACGATCCCCTGTCTATAGCGGACCAAGGAAACCATAGGAGAAGAAGAACAGTGGTTGTCGCCGAAGGATATACATTAGCTGAAGGAGTCAACGTTATGGAATTTGATTACACCAGCAGAGCGTTCGCCTAGGTGTTATCAGCGGTTTTAAGGGACACCAATGAGGATGAAGAAACGAAAAAATTTCCTTGTATGGAACTGTCCATAGTTAACCCCTCCCATACAGGGATATATAAACTTCCACGCGATCGAGAGAAAGGAGAGCCCGAAAGACAGAAGTGGAGGAAGGACAAGAAAGAGAGAGAGAGAAGAAGAGAAGACTTAAGGACCAGAATGCAGACGTAACCAGCTTTGTCCAAGATGTCTGAACGAGTTGCCTCCTGCCCTCATTACCAACGACGAAACGCCAGACCTGAAATATCTCCGTCCCTGTCAACCGTCGAGAGCTGCTGAGAAGAGTAGTATTCTTTTTGTATTATTTATCTACCATCTTGACTGTTCCCTATTTGCTGGAGTGTAGTTTAATCAAATGATTTTCTTTGTTTAGTTCAGTGCTTCCTAAGTACTCAATCAAGAAACATTTACCTTTGACTAGTTGTAAATAAAATTATGTTTTCTTTTGCGAGTTTTCTTTCTATATTTCCTTTTGTTTCATTGTGTTTTTTGGTCGAAGAGTCCCCATTTCATTGATTAATTCAACAGAACCTGGTTCGATCCCCACGAGGATCGTAACATACGCAAAAACTCATATGATCCAAGGTGGTGTCCAAAATGAAAGTCACACACGAATAATGCAATATCTTTGCAAGTACACATAACACAATTATAAATAAAGTGTCTAAATATTTTTTTTGAGGTAGAGATGCTAATGGAATCATTAAATTTAGGTGATATGCATCATTTTCCACCAAATTTCAAGATCGACTAAAAACTTGTCACTACAAACCCTAAATTTTAGGTTATAACTTTGTAAACGTTACTGAGCCAACGTTTTTCTAATTGCAAAGCCAAATATCACTGAAACACATGTATTTATCACAATAAATACTTAATTAAAAAGTCATTAACCCTTTCCACTCCATGGGCTACCTGTGGTAGCCCAAGCAAAATACGTCGTCCTAGTACTTGGGCTACCTCTGGTAGCCCACCAAAAAGATCTTATTTATTCATAAACTGTTTCTATTAATTAAAGTTATTCGCTGTTTTAATCGTTGCTTCGTTTTCTGTGGTTCTTTATGATTAATATTCCTTGTTTTCTTAGTTAATCCTCTTCCCCCTTTTCCCCCAAGACGAGTTAGAATTAATAAATAAAGGCAGACACTCACGATATCCATTTCTCAGTGCGTTTGGCCTCGTTCAGCAGCAAGTACTGATTGTGATCGACTCCCGTCTCACCAGCTAATTTCCGAGGTCATCGCTTTTCAAACACTCATCCTATATCATGGCTTCATCGAAAAAGTTTTTGCGAACTACGTCGGAAATTTTAGAATTTTTTGATATGTGTTCTTCAGAAGATGATTTTGTAAGCATCGACGACAAGAAGGAAAATTGTGATGTTAGTTATAACGGGGTTTTCATGGACATGGAAAATAATGCTTCATCCGATTCCGATTCTGAGCACGCTGGCAGTGACTTTGACGAGAGGCTCTACGACCCTCCACGAGAATTGCTAGAAGTGAACGATGAAGAAGTTAGTGACAGTGACGATGAAGAAAATGAATGGGAAGAATATAATGAAGAAAAACCTAAACCATCGTAATTATAGAAAAGAGCTATGTGAACAACTTATTGGTGATTTCCGAGTAAGATTGGGAGGAAAAAGATCTCTTGTCAACGGACATGAAGTACCAGAAAGACTAAGGAATGATAAATGCCATATAATAAACTGTATACCAGATAATCTTCTAAGAGATTGTGCTGTTTGCAGCGATCGTTACGGGCCCGGGGTCGTAAGAAAGCTGCGTATTGCTGTCTTACTTGTCCTGGTAACCCAGCGTTGCATCCCAAAAATGGTTTTATGTTATATCACACAAAAGTTGATTATAAAGTTAAATATTAGATTTTTTTTTTCAGAAAAAAAGCATTCCAAATAAAAAATTTTCAATTCTTCACTTTTCTAACAAGATATTTTTTTTGTTATCTAAATCATGTTTTGTAAATTGTTAACTTATTTTTCCAGATTTTGTTTTTCTAATTCCTATATTTAAATTGCATTTTTGTATATTTTATTGGAACGATTTCTCATACGGAACACTTTTATTTAATGTTATAACAGAAAACTGAAATATGATGTCAAACATATAGATTCTGTGTAAAAAATAATATCATAATTATATATAATGCCATGATTATTCTATTTTTTTATAAGAGTATCAATTTATTCATTTCTCTATCTTATATGATAAATTGTTCAAATGATTTTATCAACATAATTTTCAATCATATCTATATTTTATTTCGTATCAAACTCTGAATAGTTTGTTCTTGTCAGGACTAATTAATAATTATATGTTCATATTATACTGGACTTTTTTATCCACAAAATCTATGTACATTTCTTAAATAGCATCATTAAATGAGTTGG
>NC_090760.1:58466591-58476591 GCF_036898095.1 Palaemon carinicauda | reverse complement strand
TTGCCAGATACGCCGTAGATATTGGTATGTGGCGTATTTTCCTGCGGTTGCGAATTTCTGTTTTTTTTTCAATATTTGTAAAAAATTACTACGAAGTAAGGAGTTGCCTTATAGTATTGATTTTTTTTTCATGTTTATTTGTTGGAAAGTGTGTCTTGATGGTAGGGCTACTAAGTGCATGTCTTTTTTTTTTATCTGAGATGCCGTATATTAGAATGTTGGCCATTTTTCCGCGAGTGCCCTTTTTTATTTGTTTTGCATTTTTTTGCTTAGTCATGTTACCGTAAGGAATTAGCAAGTAGTGTCGTAAAACTTATATTTTTATAGTGTTGGAAAGTGTTTCTAGATGATCTGGCTACCCATGCCTATCTTTTTTTTTAGCCAGATATGGCGTATATATAGGTATGTGTTCGATTTTCCTGTGATTGCCATTTTTTCGTTTTTTCCCATTTCTTTCAAAATTACTACGTACTAAGGAACTATCACAGAGTAATGATTCATTCAGATGTTTATTTGTCGGAAAATGTGCCTTGATGGTTTGCCTAGCACGTGGCTGAAATTTCTTTTTTTTGGAAATGATCACCATTAGCACGTTGCCATTTTTCATCGAGTGCCCTTTTTTATTTGTTTTGCATTTTTTTGCTTAGTCATGTTACCTTAAGGAATTGGCAAGTAGTGTCGTAAAACTTATATTTTTATAGTGTTGGAAAGTGTTTCTAGATGATCTGGCTACCCATGCGTATCTTTTTTTTAGCCAGATATGGCGTATATATAGGTATGTGTTCGATTTTCCTGTGATTGCCAGTTTTTCGCTTTTTTCCCATTTCTTTCAAAATTACTACGTACTAAGGAACTATCACAGAGTAATGATTCATTTAGATGTTTATTTGTCGGAAAATGTGCCTTGATGGTTTGCCTGGCACGTGGCTGAAATTTTTGTTTTTCTGAAATGACCACCATTAGCGCGTTGCCATTTTTCATCGAGTGCCCTTTTTTATTTGTTTTGCATTTTTTTGTTTAGTCATGTTACCGTAAGGAATTGGCAAGTAGTGTCGTAAAACATATATTTTTATAGTGTTGGAAAGTGTTTCTAGATGATCTGGCTACCCATGCCTATCTTTTTTTTTAGCCAGATATGGCGTATATATAGGTATGTGTTCGATTTTCCTGTGATTGCCATTTTTTCGTTTTTTCCCATTTCTTTCAAAATTACTACGTACTAAGGAACTATCACAGGGTAATGATTCATTTAGATGTTTATTTGTTGGAAAATGTGCCTTGGTGGTTTGCCTAGCACGTGGCTGAAATTTTTTTTTTCTGAAATGACCACCATTAGCGCGTTGCCATTTTTCATCGAGTGCCCTTTTTTATTTGTTTTGCATTTTTTTGTTTAGTCATGTTACCGTAAGGAATTGGCAAGTAGTGTCGTAAAACATATATTTTTATAGTGTTGGAAAGTGTTTCTAGATGATCTGGCTACCCATGCCTATCTTTTTTTTTAGCCAGATATGGCGTATATATAGGTATGTGTTCGATTTTCCTGTGATTGCCATTTTTTCGTTTTTTCCCATTTCTTTCAAAATTACTACGTACTAAGGAACTATCACAGGGTAATGATTCATTTAGATGTTTATTTGTTGGAAAATGTGCCTTGGTGGTTTGCCTAGCACGAGGCTGAAATTTTTTTTTCTGAAATGACCACCATTAGCACGTTGCCATTTTTCATCGAGTGCCCTTTTTTATTTGTTTTGCATTTTTTTGCTTAGTCATGTTACCGTAAGGAATTGGCAAGTAGTGTCGTAAAACTTATATTTTTATAGTGTTGGAAAGTGTTTCTAGATGATCTGGCTACCCTTGCCTATCTTTTTTTTTAGCCAGATATGGCGTATATATAGGTATGTGTTCGATTTTCCTGTGATTGCCATTTTTTCGTCTTTTCCCATTTCTTTCAAAATTACTACATACTAAGGAACTATCACAGAGTAATGATTTATTTAGATGTTTATTTGTCGGAAAATGTGCCTTGATGGTTTGCCTATCACGTGGCTGAATTTTTTTTTTCTGAAATGACCACCATTAGCACGTTGCCATTTTTCATCGAGTGCCCCTTATTATTTATTTTGCATTTTTTTTGCTTAGTTATGTTACCGTAAGAAATTGGCAAGTAGTGTCGCAAAACTTATATTTTTATAGTGTTGGAAAGTGTTTCTAGATGATCTGGCTACCCATGCATGGCATTTTTTTTTGCCTTAGATATATTGGTGGTGGATCCATTTTTCATTGAATGCGTATTTCTAATTTTTTCTAATTCTTTGCAGTTATCAAAATGGCGAGCAGGACACAATCATTGGGCTTCGATGCCATAAATCAGCTCTTAGAGCAGTTTGATAGTGATGTGGATGATGCATTGGAGATCGATGACGTCACTGACGATGAATATGTAAATGTCGACGAGTTGGAGCAGGAGGTTAGGCAGGAACAGGAGGTGACCCAAAATCCTGAAATTATCGCCTTAGGGAATGGAGATGGAGAAGCCGACGACGATATGGGGGAAGAAGAGGGGGTTGGGGCTTCTGGTTCTCATGTTGTCCCACCCAGCACAATAACAACTCCTGTGCCATCTACTTCACGTGGTCAGCCCCCAGTAACGGTACCTCAGCTCACGCCAGTGGAGGATAGAAGCAGAAAGAGGAGAAGGGGGGATCTACAGGCAGCCAGGGGGACGGCAATCACCCAGATAGATGCTGAATCGGTTCAAGGTCGCGACTGTACTGTTTGGCATGGAGACCCAAATCCCACCCTCCCCCATATGTTCACACCAAGGATTGAACCTGGGGGTCCCACTTCTCTCACGTTGAGAACGAGCAAAGTGTCCGACATTTTCTCGCTCTTTTTGAGCGACCGCATGCTAGCCGAGGTTGTTTTGCATTCTAATGAACGCCTTGCCCTATTGAGGAGTCATTACCATCATAAGGGCAACGTTGCCCTCAGGGATATTGACCTGAGGGAACTGAAGGCGTTTATTGGTATCCTAATAATGACGGCAGTGTGGGCGGACAACCATACACCGACCTGGGACATGTGGAACCTCACAGAGGGAAATCCTTTGTACAGATGTACAATGAATGAGCGTCGTTTCACTATGTTGGTGAGGGTAATTCGCTTCGATGATTCGGCCACCAGAGTAGAGAGGGTGAAAATGGATCGCCTCGCACCCATTAGAAAACTCTTCGATCACATGGTGACCAATTGTCGAAGCAATTATAGCCCAGGACCACATCTGACTGTGGATGAACAGCTTTTCCCTTTCCGGGGGCGCTGTCCATTAAAGAGGTACATTCCAAATTAACCTGCTAAGTAAGTAAAATTCTTTGTTTTTTATATTTGCACATGTTATTATTGTTTTGTATTTATAAAAAAAAATTTATTTATATATATATATATATATATATATATATATATATATATATATATATATATATATATATATATATACATATATATATATATATATATATATATATATATATATATATATATATATATATATATATATATATATATATATATATATATATATATATATATAAATAAATATATATATATATATATATATATATATATATATATATATATATATATATATATATATATATATATATATATATATATATATATATATATATATACATATCTCTATTTTGTGAAGTAAAGAACTTGCTATATGATTTATGTATCTAAATTATAATATATCATCTATTCTATCTCTATCTATGTCTATCTATGTATAACTTGTTCATTTATTTATCTGATAATTTATCTTTCGTATTTGTAAATGTTTTTCTTATATATTTATTATTATTATTATTATTATTATTATTATTATTATTATTATTATTATTATTATTATTTTTATTATTATTATTATTATTATTATTATTATTATTACTATTATTATTATTACTATATTGATTAGTAATATAATTGTATATTGTGTTTTTTTTTAAATTTTTTCTTTATCTTTTTACCTTTATTAGTTACTAATTCCATTTCCCTTCTTCTAGGTATGGTATCAAGATTGTATTGGCGTGTAATGGCGATACCCATTACATGTGTAATTCTATTGCCTACTTGGGGAGGGACACTGTCCAGATACCAAGAGGATCGACGCTTGGAGAAGTTTTTACGTCTGATCTTGTGGCACCTTTTCAGAGAAGTGGCCACACAGTGACGACGGATAACTTTTCCACGACGCTACCGCTCGCTTTGTCACTCTTGGATAAGGACATGCATTTATGTGGCACCATTCGCCAAAAGCCTTATATTTCTAAGGAACTTATGGAGAAGGTGCTTCCCCCAAAGGACTCAATGGCAGTGTTCAATTACGAACACAATCTAACTCTACAGTGTCAGCAAATTAGTAGGACTAAAAAGGTGATGCTGTTGAGTTCCCTGCATTATGATCCGTCTGAAGTCGAAAAAAGGAAGACCGACATTCAGATGTTTTATAATGCGACCAAGGGAGGTGTACATACATTCGACCAGATGTGTTCTACATCTAGTTGCATTCGTAAGTCACGACGCTGGCCTCTGACTCTCTTTTACGGGATATTGAATATAATAATGGTAAATTCTTATATTCTCTATACGTGCTTGCCCTTCACCAAGACAATGCCAAAGCGAACGTTCCTCAGAGATATCGCCAACGAGTTGTGTGCTCCCCAGGCAATACATCGGTATCTAATGTCACACACTTTGTCGAAGCGACTCCGTCAAATCATGGTGGATACTTTCAAGATACCTGAGCAGGAACCAAGACCTCGAATTGCCGTTGGTCACATAAAACTCCCTAAAAGGATTCGCTGTCACAGCTGCCCGCCTAGGGACGACCGCAAGACAAACACTGCATGTCTCCTGTGCAAGAGTCCTGTTTGTCTGATCCACCAGAGTGTCCTCTGTCCAAACTGTAACGCAGCGTTATTTGTAAGTTATAGCATAAAAATTTTGTTTACTTCTTTTTTGATTGAATATCATCAAATTTTATTAGCTAAAATATCATTATTGTTTTGCAATTTTTATTTTTCGACTTTATTTCCCTTCAAAAATTTTTTTTTGGGTCAGAATTCTAATTTTATATGCGTAAAATAATCGACAATCCTCCAGCAACCCACCATACAATTTTTATGCATATCCAAGAATAATTAGATTAGTAAATAACACCTTGAAATTGACATACCCTTCCTACATTTCAGGTGGCAGATTAGGGAGTCTAAGTCAGTGTGGTTGGCGGCCATTTTGTGGACATATCCGAAGCGTAAGTTGCCCTATCTACATATATTCTTGTTCCCTATAGAATTTGTGATATTTTGGTATATTTTTAACTGCATATATATCATATTATATATTAAATATAGGTAATTTTTAACGAAATTTCTAAGTACTCAAAAAATTACCTTTAGATATGGCCCCTGATATAAATGTATTTTACAAAATAATGAAGATTTTTTTACTTATTTCTATTTTATGATAACATATGTTTATTCACTAAAAAAATTAGCCAATTCCTATTTCATTTGGGTACCCCAAAAAATTCATGAAATTTGGACACATTTTTTTGGCCAAAAAAAGTTACCCTTTTTTTCTCATTTCAAATCTTCACCTCCATGGGTCCGACTTCATCCAAAATATATCAAGATGTGTCCTAAACATTCAAGAATCAATTCCTAAAAGTATTTTTGTAAGTAAGAGGAAATTTTTTTTTTATGAATTTTTATGTAAGGTCTTTTTTTCTAATTATTTTTTTAAAATATTTATAATAAATAGTTTTTCTGCAGATGAGTAGTATTTATCTTTACAGTAGTTTTAAGCATTCGTTGAATTTATTTCGGCAAAAAAAAAGGAGGTTACTGCAAAAAGAGATTTTTCAAGATTTTTTTTTGCGTCGGGATCGCGCGCGACCGAGTATACCCTTAAAGGGGTGTCCGAGGAGCGTACCTATCCAGGGTTAAACAATTTAAACATAAAAATGTAGTAAGTCGTACTGAATAAGTGTTTGTCTTTCAAGTAGTAGTTTTCAACTAGGGACATCAATTGGATAAATTGAATTCATGAATGTCATAATAATAACATCTCCTTTTTCAGTCTCCATCTATCCCTGGCTGAATAGTCAGTATCCGGAAACTTCTGTAAATGGAATAATGTTCTTGCAACAGCTGGATCTTCATTCCCATTCATGTTTGCAATCACAATTTCTGAGGTGCAGCACTGCTTCAGTATGTGGTAGATTCAAACAGCGAACAGGATAGAAGTGACTTGAATCTGCATCAAAAGTCAAACCGAATGCAGCTGTTCCTCGGAGACAGTAGCCTCTTGGCTAGTACATTGGTGACGTGTTCGCCTGGCAGCAGATCGTTGAGTTTAAGCTGTTTACTGGGGAGGCCACTGCTGTGGTTGGGCACCACAGTGGGGGGTTGGGCTTGCCTGGCTGACGTTCTGGTGAGCATCTATTGTGGTGAAACTGGAACTGAAACCAGACACCTTTACCTTACCTCTATCTCCAAATCATAGATATGTAGTGCGGCTGTTAAATGTGTTAGTCCAGCAAACCAAAATTGGGTGTGAGGTTTTCCCCTTCAGTTGTATGATTGGGTAGAGGAATTAGCAGAGCTCATTAATTTTGTGCAGAGTTTGGACTAATAATGAATACAGACAAAGTGTTCCATATGAGAGCATGCATCAGTGGGCAGTTTATTGTTACTCCCGATCATGGCTAATACATCCAGGATTTCATCATCTGCCACCTGTAAGGCTACTTGCCCTGCTTGGTTATCAGATATATCACTTCCAGGGGCCCCATTCGTGTCAGCTTGGACCTGTTGTTTTGTATCCAGCTTCTCAATACGATTGAGTACTGAAGCCTTATCATATGGCAGGAGGAGGGATCTATCTGAAGAAATCAGGGATAAAGAAACCACACCAAACTCAAGTTCCAATGCGCTCCTTGAAGTCCAGCTCTGGTCTACTTCTGGAAATAACTACGAAGTGTTGCAGAAGTCCTCACAATTCGATGTTGACCACCTTGTCTCCAATCCTAATTCCGAACACTGCATTAGCACTTTGGAAAGTTCTCAGTTTCTTTTTGGACATTTTTTCCTACACAGAGTTTTCCTTCTGTTATGGGTTCATTCAGTTACCCTTCAAACTTATGTTGTCCAATGTCATCACGCTGGTAAATGCTGTTGGTATAAGTTTCACTCATAACTGCTTTGGTGAGCAGGTTACATATCTCAAGTATATATATATATATATATATATATATATATATATATATATATATATATATATATATATATATATATATATATATATATATATATATATATATATATATATATATATATATGTAAATATATATATATATATATATATATATATATATATATATATATATATATATATATATATATATATATATATATATATATATATATATATATATATATATATATATATATATATATATATATACATGAGATATGTAACCTGCTCACCAAAGCAGTTATGAGTGAAACTTATACCAACAGCATTTACCAGCGTGATGACATTGGACAACATGAGTTTGAAGGTTAAGTGAATGAACACAACTGAAGCAAAACTCTGTGTAGGAAAAAATGTCCAAAAAGAAACTGAGAACTTTCCAAAGTGTTATATATATATATATATATATATATATATATATATATATATATATATATATATATATATATATATATATATATATATATATATATATATATATATAAACATACATACATGCATACACAAATATAAAACAGGGTATTTCTCAAGTTACTCTAACTTTTACTCCACACCACCAGTGAGGAAAAACTCAACGCGTGTTTTTTTGTATAAAGGTTTCCCCCTAATCATAAACCTGTCATATGAGCAGGACCATCCTAAGCTATTACGAAAGACTTGTCACTACACTTCGTGATAAATACTCTCCAAATGAACGGTTCACCTGCTTCAAGCTCACCATATGGCCAAATTCATAGCAAAGCTAAAGCAAAATCTTTACCATTAAACCATGTATTTATGGGAAGAAAAGGTAGAGAGAGAGAGAGAGAGAGAGAGAGAGAGAGAGAGAGAGAGAGAGAGAGAGAGAGAGAGAGAGAGAAAATGGAAGTACGAAAAAATTATAAATTATGTTTAATGAATCTTATTTAAATATTAACCAGCTTAGGGATGTATTAACGAGTAATAGTTTTACTTTGTATGTATTTAGTTTTTTATGCAGAAGGTGGTAACAAGGTGTTTCTCCTGCCTTCGATGAAAAAAAAGAAAAACTGCTTCCAAGTAAATACCTGGAAGAGAATGTGTCATGCCTTATTGTGAAAGTTATGATAGATACCTAGATTATATTTAATTTACTTTTATGTTATTTACTTACAGGGGTATAGATTTATTTGTATTCCTTTGTATGTAAACTACTTATTTACTGCATTTTTCCTATCTAGGTTTGCGCATCTTTCTCCTTTTCTATGCTCCTCTCTATCACTAAGATTTTCTGGTATAAGGCATTTTAGAGAACCTTTTCAGACATACCCAGGGGGATTTTTCATCATAATATGACTCTGTCCTAGGGATTTCTAGTCATATTAATTTCAAACTTGGCCCAAAACAGAACCAAAGGTACTCATTAAAGAATGATTAATAGGCAATGAGATACAAAGTTATCTTCCTTGATTAACTTCATGAGCAGGTGTGGAAAATCTATACATGTCTATACATTTCTATACATATAGGTATTGACATTTTGGGCAGAAACCCAAAATCCTCTTAGATTGACCATGGCTACCCGTACCCTCATAAATATTTTTCTTTGAAACAATTATGTTTCTACAAACATGTGATTAAAACAAAAAATAAGTGAAGAGATTTTTATTACCACAAGTTTCGGCTTTACCCGTACTATTATGATCAGTGAGATCCTTGACATTTAAATGTTATGGTCCCGTGCTTTTTATGATATGCGTAATTTCAAGTCATGCTCTGGCTGTTAGCTATTTTTGCGTCATTGTTCTTGTTACTTTTAGAGCTTAAATTCCAAAACGATAGAGGTATGACTTAGGAAAAAAAGGATAATCCCTATACTCAATTTTTTAATGAGCCGCATTTGCACTGACTCGCAGCGGTGCCCTTTTAGCTCGGAAAAGTTTCCTGCTCTCTGATTGGTCAGAATTATCTTGTCCAACCAATCAGCGACCAGGAAACTTTTCCGAGCTAAAAGAGCACCCTTGCGAGTCGGTGCAAATCTGCCTAACTAAAAAGATTGACTATAATTCAAATTAGGTCGTATCTTACCTACTGTGTGTCAATGACAGGGTGCTTGAAAATGAAACAGGTTGTGATTGCATAACTTGTTAACAACCACCGTTACTTCTTTGCGATGTGATTATCTAGTGCAGTAATCATCAAGCCAATTAGAATGACGATTGCAATAACCATTTTTCAGTTGTAATTCACAGTGTTGACATGACAAGTATAGTGTAATAATGGGTTTCCATTTTTTTCATAGTAACATTAGAGTCGAATTGTCTAAGGTATCCTGAGTAAACTAAAGAGAAGCAATGACAAATATTCGCATTATATTTATTTGATTTAGAGTTACTCCTAAATTTATACACGTATTGTTTCTTTCCATTAATCAGTTTACATGAAAATTGTCTAGTCCGTGTACTTGTTATATGGCACAATTCTCGACTGAAAATAGTTGAGAGTATTCACTTTTCCATTTTAGTGCTTAGTGATATCGTCTTCTGTTAGAGTAGAGAAGAACTCAGTGGAAAGATGAATAACATTCTCAGTTGAGAGGGTTTAACTTTGTGAAAGTGCATGAAAAATGTAGGAAGTTGTATGTGAATGAAAGGATTGCTGAAACTTTCCACGCAAGACAGATATCCCCCTAAGTGCTTTCAACGTCCCTGCGAAGTCCAGAGTT
>NC_090760.1:58459091-58461591 GCF_036898095.1 Palaemon carinicauda | reverse complement strand
CAAAAAATGGGTCATCGCCGATACAGGAGCAGAGAGGACTGTCGCTGGTGTGGGAATGATGGAGGATTTGATGCTTGGTGAACAGGACCTCCATTTCTGTGAAGAGTACTTAAAAAGGGTTAACGGCAAAAGACTAAATGTTATTGGAGAGACTGATTTAGTGTTACATGGTAATGGCAACAAATGTGTGGAAAATGTTATTTTTTGTAGTGATGTTAAAAGTGAGGAGATGTATATATCTCTTGACGCCTGCAAGAAGTTGCACATCGTGCATGAAAATTTCCCATTTCCTATGAAAAAAACAGTTCGTATTATCACAGATCTTCGGTGTACAGAAAAAAATAGCCCAGTGGAGGAATTCCCAGTGGAGGAATTCAGCATAAACACGAGGAACCAGATCATAGAAGACTACTCAGAAGTGTTCAGCATTGAAGGACGGTTAAAAACTATGAAAACTGCCCCGATGAGAATAGAACTTAAGGAAAATGCAAAACCTTTTGCAATTTATGCCTCCCGACCAGTGAGCTACCCATTGCGGGATGCAGTGAAGAAGGAGCTGGAGAACATGATTAATCAGGATGTCATAGAATGAGTTGGAGATAGACCAACGGAATGGTGCCATCCAATCGTTGTAATCCTGAAACCAGATGGTGGGATGAGAATGACTGTTGATCTCACAAAGCTCAATTCACAAGTAAATAGGACGGTACACAATGCCAAAACGCCACAGGATGCTATAAATGGAGTGATTCATGGTGCTAAATACTTCACAGTATGTGATGCTGTCAAGGGTTACTGGCAATTAGAGTTGCATGAAGATTGAAGAGATCTTACTACTTTCCTAACACCATGGGGAAGATTTCGGTACAAGAGAGCACCTATGGGATTCATCAGCACTGGTGACAGTTACAATTTCAGAGGAGACTTGGCAATTGATGGTTTGGAAAGAACCCATAAAGTGGTGGACGACATGCTGATTGCAAGTAGGACGTATAAGGAACACATACAAGATGTACGGGCATTCCTAAACAGGTGGATCGAACATGGCATTTCATTGAATGAGAAAAAATTCAAATTTGCTCAACCACAAGTGCAGTTTGCGGGGTATGTTTTGTCCAAAAACGGGACAGAAGCAGATCCAAAGAAAGTGAATGCTATTGCAGATTTTGCAACGCCGACAAATATCACCGAACTACGAAGTTTTATGGGATTGGTAAATCAGTTAGGATCCTTTAGCCCGCACATTAGTGCAGCGAGCACGCCGCTGAGGGAACTTTTGAAAACCAGGAATCAGTTTCAATGGTTGCCAGCACATACTGAAGCCTTTAATGAAGTGAAGCAACTTCTCGTAAAAACACCAGTTCTTGCACAATTTGATCCACTTCGGGAAACTCGTGTGGAAACTGATGCAAGCAGACTAAATGGATTTGGCTTCATCGTGCTTCAACGACATGAAGATGGATGGAAACTCATCAGTTGTGGAAGCAGGTTCCTGACTGATGTTGAAACCAGGTACTCCATGATAGAACTAGAGGCTCTATCTATCAGATATGCATTGAGGAAAAGTAGGTTATATTTGTCTGGACTACCACAGTTTACGGTGATTACTGACCATCGTCCTCTCTTGTCAATATTCAACAAATACTCTTTGACCTAGGTTGAAAATGTTAAATTGCAGAATTTGAAGGCAGAACTCCAAAGTCAATATCAATTCACTGTCGAATGGAGAAAAGGTAAGGAGCATGCTATCGCAGATTGCCTTAGCCGAGCACCCGTGGAGGATCCAGATGAAGGTGAAGACTATCTCCAGGGACGTATATTGATGGCTATTTGGATCGCATCAATAGGAAGTGAGAATTCAATGGATGGGAAAGGATGCACTGACCTCATCATTGAAAAGTTACGTGAAGCCGCAAGAGGAGATCCAGAATACATGGAATTAGTAACTGCTGTCAGGAATGACAATGTAGGACATGAAGAGGTACCTGCATGTGTAAAACAGTATAAAGCCATACGGCACCAATTAGCTATAGACGAAGACCTTGTGATATATGGGCAGCGCATTGTAATTCCAAAAGGACAGAGACGAGAAGTTCTTAATCTACTGCATACTGCTCATCAAGGAATTACAAGAACAAAGCAGCGTGCCCCTATGTGTGTATACTGGCCTGGTATCACAAATGACATAAATCAGCTAGTAGAGAAATGTGAGACATGCCAATGCCATCTACCCAGCTTGGGAAAGGAACCACTACAATCAGACCCATTACCATCTCGACCGTTTGAATGTGTATCTGCAGACCTATTTTACTGTAATGGCAGACATTTCTTGATTTATGCTGATCGCCTGAGTGGATATCCGATGGTCCATGAATGGAAAGATGATCCATCAGCAGGATCTATTGTGGGGGCAATGATAAAAATGATGGCAATAATGGGAAACCCACAACGGATCCGAACAGATGGTGGACTGCAATTCCGAGCCGCAGAATTTCAGAAG
>NC_090760.1:58449091-58454091 GCF_036898095.1 Palaemon carinicauda | reverse complement strand
AGATGATATCTCCTTCCATTCCACTACTTTACCTGTCATCCATTCACTCAGCAATAACGCCACACCCTCTCTCGCTCTTCCCCTTTCAATCCCAGACACTCTACCAGACATTTCACCAAACATCACTTCACCCTTTCCTTTCATCTTTGTCTCACACAAGGCCAATACATCCATCCTTCTACTTCTAAACATACTTCCAATCTCACATCTTTTACTCTCTATCGTACTACATCCACGCACATTTAAACACCCCAAAACTAGAGTGCGGGGAGCAGTCACTCTCCCCCCAGCTCCATCTCCTTGTCGATGTCTCGCAGGAATTTTTTACAGGAGAGGGGGTTCCCAGCCCCCTCGTCCCGTCCCTTTTAGTCGCCTCTTACGACACGCAGGGATAACGTTGGCGCTATTCTAATTTTTCTCTATGCAGTCGTTTATTAAGTACCCTTAATCGCTTATATAAAAACACAAACAGTCACACACATAAAAACATAAACACATATAAATATATGAATGAATAAATATATATATATATATATATATATATATATATATATATATATATATATATATATATATATATATATATATATATATATATATATATATATATATATATATATATATATATATATTCATTCATATATTTATATGTGTTTATGTTTTTATGTGTGTGACTGTTTGTGTTTTTATATAAGCGATTAAGGGTACTTAATAAACGACTGCATAGAGAAAGGATACTAGCATTATATCCTTTTGTGTCAAAAGCATTAAGAAAAATTTTTGATCTGGCAGTTCAATGCATAGCTTATTTCCACAAATTTATTCTTGATGAGAGGAATTTTAGCGATGAAATGAAAAAGAAACGTCAAAATGGACTACTAATGGAAAAGGCCATTGATACAGTTAATGAGAAATCCATTGGTGAAATACTTAATGACTTTGAAATGCCGTGGTGGTGGTGGTAAAAATTTCATATATCATTTAAACATAGAAATTCATTCTTATAAAGGAAGTCCTTTTCGTTAAAGTATGTAGTGAAATCAGTTAAACTCGAATATATTTTATTGGGGGCTAATCTGTTATCTACACTTTTATGCTTTGCTTTCCTTGTAAGATTAATGCAAACAGATTATATTTGGTTTATATGTCGTATGAAGTCGCGATTATTGATAAAGTTTTCATTCTTATGATAAGGAAAATCCCTAGGATTCTGAAGTTGATCAGATTCCCAAGAGAGAGGTTATCCTAGAAGACACGAAGAGGATTAATGAGGACAATGTTAAATTAATGTCGATCAGGCCTTAGTTCGAGGACCGGGCTAGCGTAGAAACTTTACGATTTTAATTAAGCTTTATCTTTTCTTCTCCTTTTCATTTTGTTTGGAGTATTTTTTAAACTTATTTTTGTATTTCAAGAATATTAGCATCTAGTCACGTTTCATATATAACATTAGATGCTCAATGGTATACCCTTATCCTTACCTCAAATATTTCTCTATTTTTAGCAGAGATTCTTACCTGTACGGTTCCAACTGTATTATCATCCTGTATAAAACTAGCATATTTTCCAGAAACAGTCCTATCTTTCATACATTTCCACGCTTCTTGCCTTAGTACCTGATAATATGAGTTTCACAAAATTATAAATATCAAGTGTTTAATTATATTTTTATTTGGTTCTTCTTTTACAGGGCTTTATGGTGGTGCTAAGTTTCATTCATCAATAATTAGAGCAATCTTATAGATCTTTCATTTGTTTTTTGGAACCAGGTGGCTGTATGTCACGCTACCCAGTATATGTTCTTGGTAATTGATCTTATACATCAGGTCCAAAATGTATCAATTGCTTCACTTCCACACAATTTTCACACTTTGACTAGTACACCACCAGATCTTACTGACTTTCCCAAATCTATTTTATCCAATGTTTTCTTCATATATTTTATACTGATATTCATCATTATTCTTTATAACATGCTCCGTTATTTTGTAATTTTACTAGTGTTTATGTCATTCTATACCATTTTTCTCTTATAATCATTTTTTTTTTGACAAAACTATTTTACTCCTTTAATCTATTTGTTATATGTTTTATATGCTCTATTTCAGCCTTTTGCTAATTACCTATAAACTTGTGATCCCTTACCAGATATCTTTATCCATAATTCCTTTATGGTTGGAAAAAAGGCCTTATACTAATTTTATGGTACTGAAAACTTATCCCTCTAATCTCTGTGTGCTATCTCTTCCCACTTCTCAGCGAGTCTTATAAAAAATTCTGGCACTTAATAACACTTAAATCTTATCATATTTCCATTTTCCACTTTACTCACATATCCTCCAGCTCAAGAGGAAATATATTTAGGCCTACTTCCGCTAGCGCTATATGTTGAATAACTTTGTTTCATAAATAAAGTATTGTTCATGACCATGTCAATAGTGGCTGAGACTTTTATTCTTAGTTCTTCTTCTTCCTTCATTTCTTTCATATATATTTTCTGATAAATCCTGAATTATTCCATTGGTTTTATTCAATGTTCCAAATAGATCACCATTAATTTCATTAAAATGTGTATTCCACAGAACAATATTATCTAAACTTTTCCAAAGGTATTCCCTTCAACATTGATAACTCCTACTCCATTCACTCCTTTTATCAACTAAAATATACGGTAAGCTATAATCTTTTCAATCATCTTTGTCTTGCATCCTCAACATTTTGTCTATTGTAGGATACACATAAGGTATTAATTTTCCTTCTCTCCGCAACATTAGCAACTTTCCTGTTTTGGCCGGCGATGGTTCTAATGTTCAGAGCTCTCCTTTTTGGACTTGGTTGTTTAAGCCTCAGTGTCCTTGACGTGGTAAGCTTTGTGCAATTCTTTAGAGGTAGTGGACTGTTATTCAATGCCCTGGTGCATCGAGGGAATGAGGGTACTCCTTGGAATTTTGCTCTTGATTGATAATGGCCACTAGTCGTGGTTTTCGAAATATCTTTCACCGATGGTCTACTTGCCACCAACCCTTTTAATTTATCCGAGCTTCTGACTGGAATGAAATTGTGCTAGCTTGTCATGAGCTTTGATAAAAAAAGTATCTAAAACATAATTGCAATAATTCTAACCCATCCATTCTTATTTTTAGATCTGATGATATAAGTGATCATTTCAAAAGCTATGAATCCCTCCTCTTTTATATTCATAAAAAAAAAAAAAAATCATCAAACGATGAAAGGCATGAAAAGAATGAATTTCTCTACTTTGCACAAAATATGGATCATAACGTTAACTGCTTTGAAAATGACAGATATTTATTCCTATGCCTTTGATGCAATTGATTTTTGATTGCGACATAAAGGCAATCATTTCGATTTGCTGAATATAAATGAGATATAAACAAAAGGAAAATAATCTAAAATTTAATATATTATCAATATTAATTTTATGAATATGGGGACAAAGAAATGAAAAAATTGCGACGAAAGGATTAATATTTTCCCCAACGGGCTTTTAGATTATTGCTAATTTTTGCATAACGGGAAATATCTAATTTCTCTTTACTAAATGGTCTTCATGAAAGACTTTTCCGTAATCTGAAGCAGCACATGAAATTGGACTAGCAGCTCTCACACTTGAAATACGTACACGAGATAGAAGAATATTCAAAGTATAGAGAAGAAGAAGATGAAGATATGAATGTGTTGAGGTGGTTTGAGCATGTTGAAAGAATGGAAAACGGCAGTCTGCTAAAGAAGGTGATGAATGCAAGAGTTGATGGGAGAAGTACAGCTCAGAACCTATGTATCACATCCACTCAACATACGAACATCATCAACATCTGCTCAGATCTGCCCTACATTAAGAATCCTACGATACTCACCAAATCCAGTTTCCATTTATAGTCATGCTTCAAATTTGTTAACAAAGGAAAATGAAATAAGATACACCTCTGTGTCTGGAAGGGATGATATGAGTAAAAAAAAAAAAGAAAAAAAAATTATTTGGACTAATTTTATTATGACTGAAAACTGATTATTTGCATGCCATATTAATCTTATATAAAGACAGACCATAAATACAAGCTTATTATTAAACAGGTCCTTCATTTATATTTTGTAGACGTTGTCCCATCACTGGTAAGCTTATTGCATTTCTTCTGAAGCATTTCAAGAATCTTAGACATCAAAGTAAATGAAAAACAGTGGTTGCTATAAAAGGAGTCGGGGTGGTGAGGAAAGAGGTTATCTTAGCCCAAAGACTATTAGCAATATAATGGAAATTTTAATATTCAGAACTATTTTCAGCTGAGAAATATTCTGTAAGTATAGTGAAGGAGTCCACCCAAATCCAATATAAATTAGACGAACACAGAAGCTGAATATGCATATGAACTTGATGGTAGTGGTAAATCAAATTTATTGTGAAAAATCTTCAGTGTTTCTCTTCGGTTAGCATAGTATTCCACAGATATAAGTTATTACACAAATAAGAAACCCATTATTACTTCATGTTTGTCATGACAGCACTATGAATTATCACCGAATAACAGCTGCTAAAATCGGTATTCTCCTTTGATTGATGATTATTGAGCTAGATAGTCTCTTCGCAAAAAAAGTAGTGGCGGTTGTCAACAAGTTATGTCAGCACATCCTTTTTACTTTTCGTAGTGCCCTGTCATCGAATTAGCTCAGAAACAAGTAAAACAGTTTAGAGTTTTCAAATATATTTTACATTTCAAAATCTTCTTCAACTATTTTCAAAATTTATACACTAATACATACTAAGTTATCACTTCTCTTTTTATTCTTATTACTATTGTTTTTTCTTGTACTTTTCTTCTCAGTCTATTTCCTAAGAAAAATCTTAAATTTTGATGACAAAAGAAAAAGCCTCTGTGAAATCTAGTCACCATGAAAATAACTTATGCGTGTTTGCTTCTACTCCCCTCTATCGACTGATATGTCAAGGTAACAATGTCTAATAAATCACCATTATGTTATTA
>NC_090760.1:58441591-58446591 GCF_036898095.1 Palaemon carinicauda | reverse complement strand
AATACATATATATATATATATATATATATATATATATATATATATATATATATATATATATATAAATAAATATCTATACATACATATATACATATATATATATACTGTATATATATATTAATATATAAATATATATATATATATATATATATATATATATATATATATATATATATATATATATATATACATGTCCTAATTCTTGTATGTAGATTTGTGTTGTATGTCAAGGTATATGAACTCTATAATCATTAGAATTCCACAAAACCCTATGACTCAGCATGTTGTTGTAGCAAGATTGCATTTTGATAGCGAGGGGAGTTTAGTTGCCTTTGAGCGCTCAAGTAGACAAGCCCTCACCTGAGAGGGGAGCTGTGTACGGTGTACTTACGAACAAACCTTTTGTAATAAATGAAGAAAACCCATATCCCGACGTCTCATTATCTGTCTACATGTGATTTATATATATATATATATATATATATATATATATATATATATATATATATATATATATATATATATATATATATATACACACACATATATATATATATATATATGTATATATATATATATATATATATATATATATATATATATATATATATATATATATATATATATATATATATATATATATATATATATATATATATATAAATTATGTGTGTGTGTATGCGTATGTTTGTGTGTGGAAATGGAAATATTATTACCATTTGAGTTGGAGTGATAACAATGGCAAAGGATTTTTATACAGGGCTATACAATAGTGATATATGAAATAACTTTGCTAATAGAAATACTGAAACAATTGTGCCACTGCTAAACGTAACAGGAGAATTCATACCCGTAACCTCACTGAGCTTTACAAAAAAACTCTGCAAAAGTGCTCTTTACTTAACCCTTGGAAAAACTGCAATAATGTACTAATTCACAAAATGGGATACATAAATGATCAGAAAAACTACTGCCCAAGAATTCACTCTCCGTAATATGTAAAATGTTTACAAATATCATATTTGGCCAAAAGGAAGGACTGCGAGACTATAATCAATCAAGGGAGCTGGCACGTTGGAGGATTGGGTATTCAACAATAGACCAGATCAATGTAATTAACCAGCTAATGGAGAAATCAACAGAGTATAACAAACCAATATTTATGGCATTTGTCGACCAAGACAAAGCTTTTAATTTTGTTAAAAGTTCAGCAATAAAAACTTATGAAACTGACAATTCAAGGATAGATAATGATAATGATAATTCTAAATTTTCCTCTATACGATACCAACCAACGATAAAAGTTTTCCAATAATGTTCGTCATTTAGTCGTTCTTCAGTTCATTGTACAAACAAAAATAATTTTCATGGAATCATTCCAATTAAATTGAACGCTCAAATAACCTTTTTATATTGTCACACAATTAAGCTTCAAAGCAATCGCCATTTGTGATTCAAGATATCAGCGCTTTTCCCAATTGCTGGATAAAATCAAATTTATATGTTCGATTTTGTTCCTTACTCACCAAGTGCAGAAGTGTTGGGAAATGACTTACCACCTTCACAATGGGGTTGAAATTGAACCAAAAAAGGAGTGGTACTAATCACCACAGGTAACGTACTCCTCCAGACCTGTAAAATATTACATCATGTGAATGCCTCAAAGGTTACATAACTAACGTCTGTGGCTGTAGAAAGGAAAGCCTGTATGACTTGTGATATGCTTTTTCACAAGGGGCTGGCGTGTTCAAAGGCTGATGTCGTTAAATATGAAGAAAATTGCTTTGATGATCTTATAGATGCCATATTAGAAAACTTCCTAATACTAGTTTGAAAGAACTCATAACAATATTGAATGAAGTTTTTTAAAGAGCCTTTTATGTAAATTGTTTTATATGTCTTTCTTTCTAAAGTGAGCCTAAAGTAAGATATCCATTTTTTTTCTTTTTTTTTTTTTTTACCATACTTCCAAGATAGCGGCCAAATCCGGACGGTAGATGTGCGCAAAATTAATGCTATTTTTACCCTCTCATGAAGACACTAAGGTTCGCTTCACACAGGCGGATTTTTTCCGTACAGAAATATTTCCAGTCATTGGGAGGCATATCTTCACATGAAAAAATTTTCTTCGAGCAGCTTTGCAGATTCTATAAGGCTCTACTCCGGAACCGCGCGGGTCAACAGTACACTTTGGTAGTAAATCCCCTCTGCTCGGAAATTTCTCCGAGCGGACAGGTTGTAAAGAGCCTCATTGACCTTCATTGATTACCAACTCTCCCGGAAATAATCGTGGGGCAAAAATACGTTCATTTAAAGTGAGTCTAATACTTTTTTCAGCTTCCCTTTTTTTTCCTGACTCAACCACGTACTGATTGGCCTACTTCTAATGAGCCAAATAATGTCAAGAGACCTCACTTACATTGCCCACAGAAGAGTTTTCCTCTGGATAGAATTAGCCAAAAACCTGTTTCCCTCAACTTTCTATGAAAGTAAATTGTTTTTTAGATTCCCTGATAACATACATTTTGTTACGAGCTTCGGGCCAGTTCATAACGTTCCTCTAGTCAGGATCGAGTGTCACATTTAGCATAAACGTATATCCTTTTTTAATGAAGCTATACTGTTTAGCAGCATCTTTATCACTGGAAAAGAGGAGGAGAGACACTTCACTGGATGCTATGCATTCTGCAAAATGTGCACTGTAATAAATTAGCCGCTACATGTATTGAAAGTGATATTACAATAGATTTCTTTACCAGAAGGTGTTTTAACTTTAATTATAAGCATTGCAGCATATATCATAAAGTATTATATCCTGTATAAATTACACGAAAGATGAAATATAATTCTCCTTATTACGTATTGCCTCTGTTTTGACGAATATTAAATGGGAAATTCGGTACTAATAAGGTAATTTCATTCCAGGTCTATACTAATACAGTAATCAAACCTTATCTGAACATTAACTAAAAAATCCTACGCTGAGGATGTTGGACGTGGATCTCTGTTCTTGGATGGAAAGTGATTCCGCAAGCGTGAGTTGGTTGTTGTCGGGAGCATTAGAGAAGATTTTAGTATTGGAGGACATCTCGTGGCTGCTTCGTCCTCTATTATGATGTAGGATGGAACTATTTATTTCTTTTTTTATCATTATCATCATCATCATCATTATTATCGCTAGCTTTACCTTCTACATTATCGTTATCGTTGGCAGTGGCATTGTCGATGATGAAATATGTTTTTATTTGAGATGTAATATATTGTAGTTTTTTTCACTTTTATAGTCATACTCTCAAAGCTTTTCCCTATACATCTTCTTATAATTCCTTTATTGCATAAATCCTGCATTTATTTGCGTTGTATCTCGACTGAAATACTATTGAATATCTCTCTCTCTCTCTCTCTCTCTCTCTCTCTCTCTCTCTCTCTCTCTCTCTCTCTCTCTCTCTCTCTCTCTCTCTCTCTCAGCATTCATTTGAAAAGTTTTTTGTCACTGGGACAGACTGCAGTAACTGGGAAAAGCGGCATAAACTAATGAGGTTATCAATGCCTTAACTGCGGGATTAAACCTGATATATGCAAAAATTTTGAAGAAAATTATAACTTTATATGGCAGATTCAAGCAAGAACATCTTGATAAAGAAAAAGCCAATAGATTAAAGAATGTTTAGCAAAAGGAACAATGCCATAGAGAAGGAAACAGTAAAAGGTTCAGAAGCAAGATTGTATTAGATAAAAGTGAACACTAAACGAGAGGTTCAGCCCGTAGCAAAGGGTCGAAAAAATAAAAGATTCAAGCAGAATATTCGACAAAGAAATGTTTCAAACCCCTGGCAGAAATAAAGGTTAACACCATAAATAATTCAAGCATAAGGTTATTGGCAGAAGGAAAGAGTTAACACATTAATGGGAAACTCAGAGAAGGACCCCTACCAAAGAGGAAATCTATACATTAATGATAAATGAAAATAATTAAGCCAGGTAAGAAAAGGATACACATTACTGAAAATATCAAACTAGACACTCATTACAGAGAGCAACGTAACACATCAATGAAAAAGGCAAGATATGGGGAATGAAGTTGAACCCTCCAAGTCTCAAAGTATGACTCATAAGTATGTCGCGGGAAGTGGCTCCTCAGCATCTATGCAATACCAATGTCTCTAACTGTTTACAACTCCTCTAAAATTCTAGGACTGATTCTTGTTTTCAAATTTACTTTTGCGAAACATTCGCTGTATTTATTCTCCAATCGCTTACAAAATTTACTAATTGAAAAAGTCCTTTAGGATTAACACAGTTCAATCTATCCTGGGGAAACAATTTAACTCACATTCTACCTTGTTTCAAATATTGTGTTCCGGTCTAGTCTTAATTTGTTGGACAAAACTTGCGGCCAATTAGATTTATTATTTGTGATCTAGATATTAAAATCTGGCAATGACATTCAGTTAGTTCCTTGCACATATTACATAAGATTTTCCCATTAGCCTGACCATTCCTTGCAATTACATCTTCCCTGACGGTATCATCTTGTCTGTAGTACTAAGGATGTAGGTAATTATTAACACCCTGCCTTCTCCATCACAAAGCTAAATAATCCATAGTCTTCTGGAAGTTACATTCCAGCTGTGACTCAACTGCGAAACGATCTTCAGGTTGAATCAATGGAACTACAGAAGCTCAAACTTACTGCAAATACTATTTATGTCGTAAGTTACATACAGTTAGGTAGATATATTTCTAAGTTGTTACTGATCCTACTTTATATATATATATATATATATATATATATATATATATATATATATATATATATATATATATATATATATATATATATATGTATATATATATACATATATATATATATATATATATATATATATATATATATATATATATATATATATATATATATATATATATATATATATATATATATATATATCATTTTTTACTCATTATTTCTCAAATGTAGTGATTTATACATATACTTC
>NC_090760.1:58434091-58436591 GCF_036898095.1 Palaemon carinicauda | reverse complement strand
TGTATAAGCAAACGGAAAATGAAACGGAGTCATAGATAAGGATTTAATGTAGTACTGTCTGGCCAGTAAAAGGATGCCATAACTCACTAGTGGTGGTATCTCAACAGGTGGCTGGTGCCCTGGTCAACCTACTACCTAAAATACAACTATACTTATCAAATACATCCATGGGAAAACAACTATACAACTATACTCTTCAAATACATCCATGGGACAACAAAAACATTGGCCGAGATGCAACTGGCATTAGATTATAACAACTTGGCAGAAGCCAAATTAAAAGATGCAGAGTACCAAACATGGAGGGCATACTGGACATCCTTCTATTGGAAGGCCACGCCCCCATATGCTGATAGGTGTTTAATTTCACCCAATGGCTCCCACATACTTCTTACAATTTTCTGCACAGATATAGAAGACAAAATTCATATGGCACTGCATTTCAAAGGATGTTATGGATTGGGTCAGCTCCTTTACTTGATGCTAAACTTCAAAAGTGCATCGACATTTAAATTCAGGAGTTGGCACTTTTCCTCAATCTCAGCGTTAAATGGTCCCCAGTCTCGGGCATAGTAGGGTGCCAAGAGGCTGGTATATGCTAGGCCTATAAGAAATAATCGAGATATAGAGAATGTGATAGCTATTGGGGGTCTTGGCGAAGTTGCAAATGAAAATGGAGTACATTTCATAAGTTCCTGTTCAGCAAACAATTTTTCGACACAAGAACATATTTATGGGCTTCACCGTGTGGCAATTAAAAAAATCAAATATATCACTTTGCCATTAATGAAGAGAGAAGGAGGACTCTGAGAAATTTAGAAGCAATAGAATGTGCAGATATTGGTAGTGATCAGCTGTTTATCATTGCCACATTGAAATTAAAAGTGAAAGCACCAAACAAAAGAGTGAATAAAATACCTAGGTTTGATACAAGTAAGCTTTTAGAAGAAGAACACAGAGAAACATGTGCAACTTAATGTAGGCATCGATTTGCAGTTTTAAAGACTCTTAAGATACAAAGAGCAGACAATTATTGAAGAATGGCGTGATATTAGGAACATATATCAATCAGTTGGTAGTGAGGTTTTAGGATATTCCGTCACAAGGAAAAAGCTATGGATATCAAATGATACCTGGGATACTAGGAAAAAAAAAAGACAAAGACAGAAATTAATTGTTGAAAGTTATCTAAGAAGTAATGAAAATTATAATGTAGAGCATGCTAAGTATTCCAGTATTGATAGTGAGGTCAAATGAAAAGCCAGGAACGACTTGAGAGAATATTTAGACAGGAAAGGAGATGCAGCTGACAAAGCTATGAATTCAGGGAGTGGCTATGGTGTAAGGATTGCTCATAGCATTATTAATGAAATCTCTACGGGGGGCAAAGAAGAAAAAGCATACACCCATTAAAAAAATATTGATCTCTTTTAACAGCAGAAGATGAAGAAAGTGAACGTTGGATGGAAAACTTTAGTGAGGTCATGAATTGGAGATCTGAAGGGAATAATTTGATTGTTATACCTGAAGTTTAGGAAGACCTTAATTTGTCCATGAATGAATTAATTGTGTTTGAAGTCGAAGCTATCCTTAAAAGCTCAAGATGGAAATCCCTAGGATAAGGTGAAATAACTCGTGAAATGATATTGGCTAAAAACAAAGTGACTTACAAGAAAATGTTTTAAAATGTATCGTGAAAGTCAAAAGCCCGGTGAATGGGAACTGGGAGTCTTGGTGAAAATGGTAAAAAGGACATGTTACTGATCGCAATATTTACAGAGGCATCACACTTATGTGAGTTGTCCTGCAAATATATAATATGCTTATTCTAAAGAGACTAGAGAGAAATATTGAGGAAAAGCTGAGAGAAGAACTAACTGGATTTAGAAAAGGTAGTGGTTGTACTGACCAAAGATTCATTTCAAGACGTGCTGTACAACAATGTGTAGAATATAGAAATCCAATTTTGATTACTTTTGTTGACTATGAAAAAGACTTAGATAGCGTGCACTGGACAATTTGGTATTTAATCTTTCGTTATTTTGGAGTTCCTTTTAAGTATGTAAAATTGATCAGGTCTGTTCATGAGCATAGTAAGTGTTAGTGGAGTTTTATCAAATGAATTTCCAGTAAACAGTGGAGTACTTCAGGGGAATGTTTTCTTATGTTGATTATCCTCTTCATTAATTTTTCAATATATAAAGCAGTTGGGGATGATATAGAAGGATGGGAATGGATCGGTAATAAGAAATTAGCTAACCTAAAATATGTTGATAATGCTGCCCTTATTAGCAGAACACCATAGTATTTGCAATGTCTAATTACCAGAATGCATTAAATATCACAGGTGGTTTGGCTCAAGATAAATAGAAAAAAGATAAATAGAAAAAAGTGAGGATGAGAATGGAATATGCAATGGAAGATGAAATATCATTGAAAGGAAAAATAATTAATGCGGTAGCATTATTTAAATATTTAGGAATTATGATATCTAATACAG
>NC_090760.1:58424091-58431591 GCF_036898095.1 Palaemon carinicauda | reverse complement strand
ATATAAATATATATATATATATATATATATATATATATATATATATATGTATATATATATATGTATATATATATATATATATATATATATATATATGTATATATATATATATATATATATATATATATATATGTATGTATATATATATATATATATATATATATATATATATATATATATATATATATATATATATATATATATATATATATATATATATATGTATATTTATATGTCATAATTCGTGTATGTAGATGTCTTATATATCAAGGTAAATGAACTCAATATTCATTAGTATTCCACAAAAACCTATGTGTGTGCATGTTTTGCAATGGCTGCATTTTGATAACGTAAGCAGTAGTTAGTGGCCGATGAGCACTGTAGTTGATATGTCCCTCACCTGAGAGGGTAGATTGTGTAATGTGTACTTATGAACAAATCTTTTATAATAGATGAAGAAAACCCATTTGCCGACGTTTCATCACCATTTTGCACGGGTCATATTGGTGTCAGGTGTAAAAAATATGTCTGTGTATCCTGTGAGTGAAGTTACTCTTTGAACCGGTGAAATAAAAGTTCAATATGCCAAAATACACAAGGACTAACATAGCAGACGCTGCTGCGGCAGGAGATGAGAATAAAGGAGCGGTGGGATACAGCGTTCCCGAAGAAAAATATAGACAGGAAGTTAGAACGTAGGAATTGGAAAATAAGTTAGAACAATTGGAAGAGTTAATTAACAGATTGGTGGTGGAACGAGAACAGGAGCGGAGTGCAACCACAGCATATCCGACGTGCATAAACGAAGTTCAAACGCTCACAAGTGGAAGTACACATGCACAGCTGAGTGAAGATAAGCAAATTATAGTTCGAAAGTTGCCAGAACTCAGTGCAAAAGTTAGTCCTTTCGATGATCAACGGCCTAAAAAAGGTTTTCAATCAATTGAAGTGTTTTTGAGAGACTTTGAAGTAGCCACATAAGGGTGGTCAGAAAAAGAAAAAGCTATTCAAATAATTAGATTGCTGAAAGATGCTCCGGCAATGGAAGTAATGTGTTGGCCACAAGAAAGTTTCAGAAGTTATACTGAAATAAAACAACGTTTCATTGAGAAGTATGCCTTGCCTGATGGGAGAAAGGGAGACCTAAAAGAAAATTACAAACCCAAAATACAGGAAGGTAAATCTTTTCTTAGTTTTGCAACGTGCATTTTTCGGGATTGCAATTCGTTTGCTACCCGGAGTGCCAATCTCCTAGAAGGTGATAAAAAGGCAATTTCCCGTAAACATATTCGCAGATTAGTAAACCCGTATTCATATGGTTATTTGTTCGATGACAATCGCTCGTTAGCAGACGTAGTGATTGCAATAAAAAACATTTCAGACAGTTTGCCAGAAGAAAAAAGGACTGGGAATAACGGGACCGATTCTGAGAAGTTGGCAGCCATGACAGGAAGTCGACCCACGAAAAGAGGTAAGGGGGAATACAGCCCGCAAATTAGCAGAATCTTCAGATGTTGGCACTGTGGGGGAGAGGGGCACCAACGAGTGGAATGCCGCACCCAAGGATTGCCCCTTAACTTACACTTGTTAGGCCTACGGTCATTTTTCTCGAGAGTTCCCAGCAAAAATCGCTCAGGGCGAGCGGGCTGGGGAGCACACCTCCCCCAGCCCAACGTCCAAGGAAAAGGGAACACAGGAAGTGGGAGATGTGGGAGTTCGATGTCCCTCCTCCCCCCCCCCCCCCCCGCCACCCCTGCATGACATCACAAGCAGTGATGACAGACGAAACAGAGCAGGTACTGGGACCTCCATCGGTACCCCCGACCTCAGCCCCGCAGCATTGGACAGTGGACCAGGGGGCAGCGACACGGCAGCAGAGATCGTCGGCCCATGCCCCATATCTCATAATGGACAGCTGGGAATGTTAGCACTTAGGATCGACTGGCAAGATAATTCCATCCGAGCGCTGATTGACACGTGAGCCAGTGTTTTATTGATTGAAAAAAAAAAATTCTCCTCAAATCCTCTATAGCCAGTGGCATCCATTGTTCTTGACACGCCAGGATGAAATAAACTACATATAAACCATACAACAATCGTCACTTCAAGGTGGGGTCTGTGAAGTTCACACATGAGTTTTTTGTCTTGCTCACCTTGGGAATTCAAGGAATCGAGGCTATACTTGTATTAGACTTTATATCTAATAAGCAAATTTGCATTTTTGGGGAATAAATACAATGACTGTAAAATCAGGAGGATACATTTTGCCGATAGAAAGTCATGAGGCAGTAAGTGCGTGTGTTAGCTCAGAGAGATATTTAAGTAAGGTATCAGGTATACCTGAGAGAGGTGAAGTGCTGTCCCCCCAGACCCTTAGGAGCATATCTGTGACCCCGTGTCGCCCTCTTTCGGAAGGAACCATGGTAGTTGTTAAACCCCATGACAATTGGGCTCATATGATATTAGAGGGCTTGACAGAAATTAAAGAGAACAAAACTGATATAACGATAGTTAACTTGTCTAATAAGAGTTATTTTAGGAAGTGATTCTGTGTGCGAGTTAGAGTTATGTAAAATTGCTTATAATGGGATGTTGGGAGCCATAACTCCAGCCCGCACTGACGAACGCACTCAAAATTTGATCATGCAAGCGTGAAAATTATGTCCCTCAGAATATCAGCCTGTAGTTAGTGACATGGTCAATAATTATTCTGATGTAATTGCAGTTGTAGATGAGCAACCCGGGACGACTGATTGATTTCCCTTTAGCATTGAAACTGGCCAGGCGGAGCAGATCAGGTCAAGGCCTTATAACAGTGGTATTCACTATTTTTTCCAAGAGAGCCAAAACTTCAGATCATACTCAGTGTATGAGCCACATAAGCCATACACCACAAGGATACATAATATATATATATATATATATATATATATATATATATATATATATATATATATATATATATATATATATGTGTGTGTGTGTGTGTGTGTGTGTGTATATAAATATATATATATATATATATATATATATATATATATATATATATATATGCCAGTATGCATATATATATATATATATATATATATATATATATATATATATATATATATACAAATATATATATATATATATATATATATATATATATATATATATATATATATATATATATATAATCAACTCAGGATCCTCCAGTTCTGGTTCAACTATTTCTTTGCTGGCAGTGGCCACACGATTAGTAAGCAGGAGACTTACGAAATGTTCAAGCGCTCAACCTGGAGATGACCATCTCACCTGATTATGTATCACTAAATCTCAATATTCTGTCTCATATTCAGCCAGCAGCTCATTAAACTGACGATAATTAAATGCCCTTGTAATAATAGTATTTACTGGCCGAGAAACCATATGTATTACAGTCTTTAGGTTTCGCCACTAGTGCTTCCTGGTGAATTATACAATGAAATGTAGCAAAATTTTGAATTTCTTCTTCTCCATCATTAATCCAGTAATACTCCTCTCTTTGCCTATCATGTTTTGGGCACAGTCATTGCACGTACAAATTTTCTTACACCATCTCTGGTTATTGTTAGAAAAAAAACTGTAATAGTGATATAAGTCTTCTTTTGGGAATCGTCCCCAAAGACAAAAGTGTGCAACATCCTAAGTATCTGTGCTTTCGTCCAATGCAATGCTGATAGATCGCAATTAACTGACGACGAATGTCATTGACAATTTCTTCTGTCCTCAGTATTGTTACATTTTACAGTTGTAAGCATTTGATTTGTTTGGAAATTGTATCTTCATTACTGAAACCCAAATACATTTTTTCTGTTCATGCCAAGAAAATATTCTTGAACAATCTCTGCATCTGTAAAAGGTTTCTTATGTTGGACAATAACCATGCAATCTCATATGTTGCCTCTTAATTTCGCTGCAACAGTGGACGTCTTTTGGATTCGTCTTTGTTGTCCTGCAATCTGACCGGACAACTCACTTCTCCCTTTTTCTCATATTGCTCTTCAACCAGACATATCCCACATATGTCTGGTTGAAGATTCCATGATTGGTACGAAAATGTTCCAAATCACCACTTTTAAAACCCAAATATAATTTCTGGCAAATTAAACAAGGTTAATTAGTTCCCTAAGATAAAAATAAAAATTCTACTGTCCTTGTATTGGTAAATTTCCTCTGTTCATCCTGTACTGGTGTTTTCCGTCTTTTTTTACCCTCTCCTGTACTATTGGAGGCCAGTTCGCTTCCACCAATAGCACATGATTCACTTGTTGAACGTAGTTCTGTAGTTCCTTACTGTGCTTACGTATTATTTGTCCATTTATACCTGAATATATTCACTGCCTGAATTCCTGAGGTATAATAAGCATAGAATCTCTTCCTTTTAGCAATATGATGAATGATACGAAAAATGATGAAATTTATGTATATTACTTTGGACTTTTTCTCTAATCACTGATGATTTTTTTTCCCATTTCTCTTTCTCTCGTACGAGCCGCCAATCAGGTTGTTGCGATCCGCCAATGGCTCGCGAGCCGCGCATTGAAGACGGAATTTAATAAATTAAGGGAACAAGGGATAATCGAGGAGAGCGAATCCCACTGGGTTTCTCCAATTGTAGCTGTTAGGTAAAAGGACGGCTTGGTAAGATTGTGTGTTAATTATAGGAAATTGACTGCAATCAATAAGGATAATGCATTCCCTTTGCCCTCAATCGAAGAATTACTTGTGAAAGTACGGGATAGCAAATATTTTACAACTGTTGATTTAAAACCTGGATACTATCAAATGACCATTTAGGAAGACAGTGAATGTAAAACGGCATTTATAGCTAACGATCAATTATTTCCGTTTAATTTTCTTCCTTTCGGTGTTAAAAATGCTCCAATTCATTTTTCTACAGTAATGACGGCAGTGTTATCGCTCTTAATTGGCCATAATGTTCTTTTCTATTTAGATGATATCATAATTACAGGGAAAACGGCTGAAGAACATAATAATAATATCCGTAAAGTTTTAGAAGCCTTGCGACGTAATGGTATGAAAATAAATTTGTCAAAGTGCAAATTTTTCTGTAAACAGGTCGAAGTTTTAGGTCACTTAATAACCGCAGAAGGTATCCAACCCTGCCCTAGTAAAGTAGCAGCTATTAAAGATTTCCCTTGGCCACGTAACTTTAAGGAAGTAGCTGGTTTCCTTGGGCTCGCTGGGTATTCATAAGAGGTTTTGAAGAGATAGCGAGACCCTTAGATGCTTTGAAAAAACAAAAAGTATTAAATTGGGGAGAGGAAGAAGATAGAGCCTTTAGCCATTTGAAAGCTGCCTTAACTAGCAATGAATTACTCGCATATCCTAGATTTGATCGCCCGTTTTTAGTGATAACAGATGCGAGTAGCGTAGCTAATGGTGGCGTAGTAACTCAATTAGATGATAAAGGCAGAGAGAGACCCATTTGTTTTGCTTCCTGGGCGTTAAAAGGGGGCTGAAAAGAATTATAGTACATTCGATCGAGAGGATTTGGCTATTCTTGGGGTTCTAGAGAGGCATCGGTTCCTTTTAATAGGTCAGTCGATTGAGTTGCAAAGCGATCATCGCCCCTTATGTGATTTGTATTATGAAAGTTATTTGACCTCTCGTCAAGCGAGATGAACTGAGAGATTGTTAGAATTTAATATAAAGGGTTTTCACCACATAGAAGGTAAGACTAACATGGTAGGTGATGCTCTCTCTAGAAGTGCTAATAGGAGCAACAACCAGGGCACAAAAGACGTACTAAGAACGTAACCAAAATAGTGAAGACCCCCATAATAATAGAGAAAATAGAGAACGGGATATCAGTTCTCGCGATGCACATGCAGTAGATAGGGGGGGGGGGAGAGAGAGAGAAAAAATTGATTCAGGAGAGAGAGAGAGAGAGAGAGAGAGAGAGAGAGAGAGAGAGAGAGAGAGAGAGAGAGAGAGAGAATCGACTCAGGAGAGAGAGAGAGAGAAAATCGACTCAGGAGAGAGAGAGAGAGAGAGAGAGAGAGAGAGAGAGAGAGAGAGAGAGAGAGAGAGAGAGAGAGAGAGAGTCAACTCAGTAGAGAGAAAGAAGGATGAAAATATGTGGATGACCGAGGACATGACCAGAAGTGTCCAGAATAAATGCTCTGATGATGAAGGTTTGATTGACTTGGGAGGTTGGGACATAAAAGAAGTCCGAGAGGGACAGAAAAAAGAGTAAAGGATGGAAAGAGTGCGACCAGTGATCAAATGGGAATTGGAGAGTTATCCGTCATTTCTGAATGTGCCTCGTGATAAATCTTTTATTGAAAATGATGTCTTATATTGTGCTTACGAGAAGAGGGGAGAGGAGTTTTGTGCACGGGTAGTTCTTCCTCCCTCTTTAATTAAACGAGCCATCCACATTGTACATGCAAGTTCGTATACAGGGCATTTAGGGATTGATAGAACATTAAGGAGAGCACGTGAATCCTTCTTTTGGTTAGGAAGGAAAAAGTCTATAGAGAATTATATAAAAGTTTGTCATGCTTGTAACTGTTTCCAAAAATATAAAAAAACACTGTACCAGAAGCCAGAAAGTAGCTGATTGTTCCCATTATTTAGTGCATATGGATGCAGTAGGACCATTTCCTACTGGGTTAACACAACATAATTATATAAGTGTATTTGTGAATGCATTCACTCGGTACACTCATACTTACGCAATGTTGGATAAATCTGCAAATTCATTAACCCAGGCGCTGTGCTCTTTCATTACTAGGTTTAGTTGCCCCAAAATTTTTATAAGTGATAATGGTCTTGAGTTTATAAACAAGGTGGTGAAATCGGTCACGGACTTGATTAAAATTGAACACTTTTAAGTAACCGCATATAGGCCTTCAGCAATTGGCTTAGTAGAGTCACATACTAGGGAAGTAGTGCAAATTTTGCGTTACTTAGTGGCTGATGACCCCATTCATTGGCATGCCATGCTTCCTACAGCTGAGATAGCTTTGAACATTGCATATAATGCTTCGCTCAGGGACACACCTTTCTTTTTAGTTTATGGACAGGATCCTGTGTTACCATATACGGTTCTCATTAATTCGCAACAACTGACAAATTATTCAACTGAGCAATACCGTGTATATTTATTAAATTCATTGAGGAGAGTAATGAACACCACTGAAAGCTTTTTGAAAAGACTAATGAAAATCACAGCTCAAAGTATGTTGGTCGGTTCAAAAACCGCACCGGTAAAAGTATTTGTGAGCGATCGTGTGTATTTGAAATGATTACAACATAGGAAACATAAACTAGAGCCAGCGTATTTGGGTCCTCACCAAGTAAAGTTGTGATAAAAATAATTGTTAACGGCGCAGTATCTGAACATCATCAGGCACACATACATATGGTACTTGAAGAGGTAGTTTTCAAAAGTGTTCCTCCTTACCCCTGCATACATGACATCCCTCGAGCCGCTGAGTAGAAATATTT
>NC_090760.1:58420636-58423591 GCF_036898095.1 Palaemon carinicauda | reverse complement strand
TGGCATAGAAGTTATGAAATTACCACCAGAGATTTACACAGGCAAATGATTCTGCAGTTTTAAGAATTATAAGGGTTTCAAAACTGCCAGTGTCCTGAAAACATAAGAAAAAAAAATTATTTTTAAGTTTTTATTAATTCTGAAAAATTAAAATTGTTTCTTATATAACTATGCTTTTTGATTGATTGATTGATTGATATAAAGTTTTCTGGCATCCTGACATCAAAGGTCATTGGCGTCGATATCGCTAATTATAAATAAAGATTAAAAGAATAATCAATGAAAACCAGAGAATTAAATATGTAATAAAAGTTAAATATCATTAAAAGACCTTCTGTAAAAAAAATCTAAATTCCACAAGAAGTAAATATGTTATAAAAATTAAATAGCATTAAGGAGACCTGCTTCAGATATCAATTTAAAAATGCCATTAGCATTTTATGACACATCATGGCCAAGGATCTTGGCCAAGATAAACCTGCCATCCTCACCTCAAGCCTCAAACAGATATTTATTTCTTAAGTTATTATAATTGGGCACTGTTAAAGGTACCAAACAGCAGTCGCAATAAGGTTGGTGGTTGGCCGAGTGTGACAAATGCGGAGACGACAAAGAGACGTCTCCCACTTCCAGAGCATCATGTTATATCTCCTAGGAGATATGACATTTGTTACATCTTTCATCTTATTTCCATTTACACTATCGCAGTGCTGTTGCCAATTATTACAAAACAATTTTCTTGATGTTAGGTGTGATATCATTAAAGGGAATAGGATACCTTCTTGGAAGCAACTCAGATGCAGCATTCTTCGCCGTTAAATCTGCCTCCTCATTCCCAGACACTCCTACATGTTCTGGAACCCAACAAAATTGAACCATTATACCTCTCCGACCAATAATAAAAACCCATTCTGGAATTCTTTAAAACTAGAGTGTTACTAGAATTAAAAACTTTTAAAGCTTGAAGCACACTCCTTGCATCACTAAAAATTGTAAAGTTACCCTCCTTTTCCAAAGCTATTTTCTCAATAGCGGTAAATATGCCATACAGCTCCGCAGTAAATATGGAAGCTGTTAGAGGAAGTGCACCTCTTCAATTAAAATCATTACTATGTACTACAAACACAACGGCAGCATCAGATTTGGAGCCATCAGCATATAAAAAAAGACGATCCCCTATGTTCTGCAAAATGTTACATAAAAAGAGACCTGGATTCTAAGTCAGTCATATTCTTCTTAACTCCAATGGAATATTTACAAAAAGATACCTCTGGTAATTTCCATGGAGGCGTTGTTGATACCTTAAATGGAATCACCTTACTTCTAATTATAGTTAGATTATTTAATAATTGTTTCACCCGAAACCCATAAGGTTGAGGAGATTTAGGGGGCAATCCAAAATATGATGTGCGTCTTACAAGGCTTGCAGTCTGAAAGGCTAAAGAGTTAGAAGACTTTTGGTAAAGTTCTAGAGGTAATTTTCCAGCATCAACAAGGAGACTTGTAATAGGCGAGTTCTAAATGCCCCATGTGGACAATCTAATACCAGCATGATGTATTGAATCTAACATCTTTAATCGGCTTGGGGTGGTTGAAGAGTATATTTCACATCCAAAATTAATTTTGGAAAAAATCAAGGCCTTGTATAACTTTAAAGATTCAGAGCCTGAAGACATATAGCTTCTAACGCCTTAAGTGAGACATCCACGTAAGCCTACAATCAAATATCAAAACTAAAAATTTAGCTCCAATTACACATGAGATACTTTTTTTTCTTTTTTTTTCAACAACGATGTAGATATTTTAAAGACCAGTATATGTTATAATGAACTAACTTATTTCCTATTGCAAGCAGCGTTTAACTCAATAGCTATTTTTTCATAACAATAATTTTAGAACAGATGATTTATTTCTTGGCTTTTGAAAATATTGTTTTTAACTGATATAAAAGAAATTACTTAAGAGAGGATATACGAGTGGATCCAGAGCGGGTGGGGTCACTATCCCAATTAAAAGAACAAAAACGTTTTATTTTAAAACATGGGATTTGCACCTAAAAAAGTTTGACTGGTCAACTCGGCATATGGGTGGAAAATATTCATTTTTTCAGTTATCTTTATTATCGGGTTTTATCCTATATTAATGTATTTTTTTATTTTTAAAATTTTCTGCTCTGGTCCTATTCCTCATGAGTTAACTAATTGTGATTCAACATTTGAAAGAAAATTTATGACAGACACGAACACGTGTCAAAATCATTCTAATAATTTTATAGACATGCAGAGTATTAAAAACAAGTCTTATCCTTTCAATAGACGAGTGGTTAAGTTCCTATTGTTTTTATTGACTTATGTGCATAGCCGTTTTCACAAATTTCATGATTTATCCTTATGTCTTTACTCCCAATTAGGAGTTAATTTGAAGTAATAAATTATTGTGGTCTTTCTTGTTTCTATAAAAACGGAAAAAATACAATACGTCAGTCGATTGTATGAAGGAATATGGAAACTTAAAAAGAAATCTTCAAAGACAAGAAAAACAGGCTTTTCTTCAAAAAAATTCCTTATATGAAGGAATCAAAAATGTTTAATGAAAAAAACTTTGTATTTTACGAAAAGGTTCAAACTTTGATAAAAACTGACACAAAATAATCAACATCTTCTGTTCAATAGTTCCTACAAGAAGAATGTAGTAAAGGAGATGTGGAAGCTTGAAATCTCTCTCTCTCTCTCTCTCTCTCTCTCTCTCTCTCTCTCTCTCTCTCTCTCTCTCTCTCTCTCTCCTCTCTCTCTCTCTCTCTCTCTCTCTTTATATATATTTATATATATATATATATATATATATATATTATATATATATATATATATATATATATATATATATATATATATATATATATATATATATATATTTGGATCACATCATTACATAATGCATTTTCACCCTAAGATATTC
>NC_090760.1:58393136-58415636 GCF_036898095.1 Palaemon carinicauda | reverse complement strand
GTCCACTTTGTCCAGTGTCAAATAAACATTTCTAAACATGAAACCATAAAAACAAGTCCGTTTAAAGCTATGTTCGGGATCAAACCCAAGGTAGGCCTAGCATCCACTGTTATTCCACTTTATATGCTAGGCATTATAAGAACTGAAGAATCTTTAGACACCATCCTCCAAAATGAAGCCAAAGGGGCGGCTGATGAAGAGGAACAAGAAGGAGAAGAGGAACAGGAAGGAGAAGAGGAACGAGATGGAGAAGAGGCGCAATTCGCTAAAGCTAGGCAACTTGCTGTAGCCGGCCAAGAAAAAACGCACTCAGAATGATAAGGAGAGCGAAACACCGCAAGTACCCTACAAGTGGGTGACAACGCGATGCTGAAAGTTCCCGAGTTTGATCGTGGTCCGAGTGACAGCATGAACCTCCTCGTTGTGGTACTGCAGAGAGACAAGGACCTGCACCAGGTAGGCTGCAGAGAAGGATGCATAACCACCCGGTACACGGCAGCTGACATGGACCCTTTAAGGAGAAGCTCCACACCCCAGATTAGGTTCCTGACGTTAAAATGGCTTTGAAAACCACTGTAACCAGGTACACAGGAGGACAATGGTCTGTGAAGTGTGCCTGTAAAACAAATTGCACAACTTCCAGATGGTCATGCACAAATAAGCTGTTAAAATTTAACACTCCTTGCCACCCTGGTCGTTCCTGTAGCAATATTTAAGTGTTAAAGTAGTGTCAATCCCTTTTAGTTTGAACAATAAATACTAATAAATAGGGGAGATCGGAGCATCAGTTGAAATTCAATGAGCATTTGCCCTCTTTAGTAGGGCGCGTTGGCAACAGATGACGCTAATACAGTGCGCGGTTGTCATATGCTGATTCATCCTTCAGCATTCAGTAATGCTGTCGCAATATGTAGGACAAGTACCGGGCAATGTGTACCTATGCTTGAGAATGAGCATTTTTCTGTGAAAAAGTAAAGGGAGGTATGTATGTATGTATACATGATTCTAACTTGCAAAACCTGTGTACTTAATAAAATCTTACCTTATATATTATACATTAATCTAGGCTCACCCAATCTCGAGAGGATCATACTTTACTAACGTAAGTGCACGCACTTACCTTTGTAAGTAAAAATTATACCAAATGCACAAAACAGGGTATTTATTTTTCAACTTACGCTCCGAACTTAAATTCTATCGTCTTACATGCAGGTCCTATATTTTGGGTGTATAGACTAGAATTTTATGTAAGTTATATTTGCAAATTTATATTTACATTTAATACACACCTTTCCTTAAATTGTCTCTTGTAAATGTGTAAAAAGACATTACAGTAGGCTCATTTGTAATTTCGTGCAATTTTTTTTAACCAAAAACTCATATGATCTTGAAAGAAGGTATCATAAGCTTTAGAAAAATTTAGGGTGACATTTTTATTTCTGAACATTATAAGGGCATGAAATCCAAGGTGGTGTCCAGAATAAAAGCCGTACACGAATAATGCAATACCTCTGCAAGTACATATGACACAATTATAAATAGAATGTCTAAATATATTTTTAAAGTTAAAGAAACTAATGGAATCATCAAATTTAGGTTATATGCATCATTTACTACCAAATTTCAGGATTAGCTAAAAAATTGTCATTACACAACCTTAATTTTAGGTTATAACTTTGTAAACATTATTGAGCCAACATGTTTTTCTAACTACGAAACCAAATATCACTTAAACACATGTATTTATCACAATAAATACATAATTATCAAGTCATCAAACACATCCAAATACAATGAAGCAATCTGATTACTCTTCAATCTTGTTTAAACAATTCAAAAATGTAAATGTAATAAGTCATATTGAATAAGTGCTTGTCTTTCGAGTAGTAGTTTTTACCAAGGGGCTTCAATTGAATTAATTGAGTTCATGAATGTCATAGTAATAACATTACAATCTCCACAGTCTTCACCTATCCCTTACTGAATAGTTAGTATCCGGAAACTTATGTATATGGGATACTGTTCTTGCAACAGCTGCATCTTCATTCTCATTCATGTTTACACTCATAATTTATGAAGGGCAGCACTGATTCAGTCTGTGGTAGATTCAAACAGCGAACAGGAAAGAAGTTATTTGAATCTGCATCAAATGTCAAACCGAATGCAGCTGTTCCTTGGAGACAGTAGCCTATCTCCAAATCATGGATATGTAGTGTGGCCGTTGAATGTGTTAATCTAGCAAACCAAAATTGGGTGTGAGGTTTCCTCTTTCAGTTGTATGATTAGGGTAGAGGAATTATCAGAGCTCATTAATTTTGTGCAGATTTTGGACTAATAAAGAACAGAGACAAAGTGTTGCAAATGAGAGCATGCATCAGTGGGCAGTTCTTTCGTTACTCCCGATCATGGCTAATGCATCCAGGATTTCATCATCTGCGACCTGTAAGGCTACTTGCCCTGCTTGGTTATCAGATAGTTCACTTCCAGGGGCCTCATTCGTGTCAGCTTAGACCTGTTGTGTTGTATCCAGCTTCTCAATATGATTGAGTCTTGAAGCCTTATTATATGCCAGGAGGAGGGATCTGTCTGAAGCAAACAGGGATAGAGGAACCACACCAAACTCAAGTTCGAATGTGCGCCTTAAATCCAGCCCTGGTCTACTTCTGGAAATAACTACAAAGTGTTGCAGAAGTCCTCGCGATTCGATGTTGACCACCTCGTCACCAATCCTAATTTCGTCCACTGCATTAGCACTTTGGAAAGTTTTCAGTTTAAGTTTTCAGTTTCTTTTTTAAAATTTTTTCCTACACAGATTTTTCCTTCTGTTATGTGTTCATTCACGCAACCTTCAAACTTAAGTTGTCCAATGTCATCACGCTTGTGAATGCTGTTGGTAGAAGCTTCATTCATAACTGCTTTGGTGAGCAGGATTCATATCTCATGTATATATATATATATATATATATATATATATATATATATATATATATATATATATATATATATATATATATATATATATGTATATATATATAATATATATATATATATATATATATATATATATATATATATATATATATATATATATATATATATATATATATATATATATATAAATTGGTGTACTTCTGAAGTTACTTTAACTTTTACTCCACACAACCTGTGAGGAAATATTCGATGCGTGTTCTTTGTATAAAGGTTTCCCCCTAATCATAAATCTGTCATATGAGCAGGGCCATCCTAAGCCATTAAGAAAGACTTGTCACTACACATCGTGATAAATACTCTCCAAATGAACAGTTCTCCTGCTTCAAGCTCACCATATGGCCAAATTCATAGCAAAGCTGAAGCAAAGTCTTTACCGTTAAACCATGTATTTCTGGGAAGAAGAGAGAGAGAGAGAGAGAGAGAGAGAGAGAGAGAGAGAGAGAGAGAGAGGAGAGAGAGAGAGAGAGAGAGAGAGAGAGAAAATGGAAGTACGAAAAAATTATAAAGTTTGTTTAATGAATCTTATTTAAATATTAACAATCTTAGGGATATATTAACGAGTAATAGTTTTACTTTTTATGTATTCAGTTTTTTATGCAGAAGGTGGTAACAAGGACTTTCTCCTGCCTTCGATGAAAAAAAAAGAAAAACTGTTTTCATCTAAATACCTTGAAGAGAATGTATTATGCCTTATTTTGAAAGTTATGATGGATAGATACCTAGATTATATTTAATTTACTTTTATGTTATTTACTTACAGGTATATAGATTTATTTGTATTCCTTTGTATGTAAACTACTTATTTACTGCATTTTTCCTATCAAGGTTTGTGCATCTTTCTCCTTTTCTATGCTTCTCTCTATCACTAAGATTTTCTGGTATAAGGCATTTTAGAGATCCTTTTCAGACATACCCAGGGGGATTTTTCATCATAATATGACTTTGTCCTAGGGATTTTTAGTCATATTAATTTCAAACTTGGCCCAAAACAGAACCAAAGGTACTCATTAAAGAAAGATCAATAGGCAATGAGATACAAAGGTGTCTTCCTTGATTAAGTTCATGAGCAGGTGTGGCAAAATCTATACATGACTATACATTTCTATACATGTAGGTATTGATATTTTGGGCAGAAACCCAAAATCCTCTTAGATTGACCATGGCCACCCGTACCCTCATAAATATTTTTCTTTGAAACAATTATGTTTCTACAAACATGTGATTAAAACAAAAAATAAGTGAAGAGATTTCTATTAGCACAAGTTTCGGCTTTACCCGAACTATTGTGATCAGTGAGATCCTTGACATTTGAATGTTTTGGTCCGGTGGTTTTTATGATATGCGTAATTTCAAGTCCTGCTCTGGCTTTAAGCTATTTTTGCGTCATTGTTCTTGTTAATTTTAGAACTTAAATTCTAAAACGATAGCGGTATGAATTAGGAAAAAAAAAGGATAATCACTATACTAAATTTTTTTTAATGAGCTGCATTTGCACTGACTCGCAGCGGTGCCCTTTTAGCTAGGAAAAGTTTCCTGCTCTTTGATTCGTCAGAATTATCTTGTCCAACCAATCAGCGATCAGGAAACTTTTTGCGAGCTAAAAGGGCACCCTTGCGAGTCGGTGCAAATCTGCTTAACTAAAAAGAATTGACTATAATTCAAATTAGGTCGTAAATTACCTACTGTATGTCAATGACAGGGTGCTTGAAAAATGAAATAGGTTGCGATTGCATAACTTGTTAACAACCACCGTTACTTCTTTGCGATGTGATTATTGTAGTACAGTAATCATCAAGCCAATTAGAATGACGATTGCAATAACTATTTTTCAGTTGTAATTCACAGTGTTGACATGACAAGAATAGTGTAATAATGGGTTTCCATTTTTCATAGTAACATTGGAGTCGAATTGTCTGAGGTATCCTGTGTAAAATAAAGAGAAACAATGAAATATATTCGCATTATATCTATTTGATTTAGACTTACTCCGAAATCTATACACGTATTGTTTCTTTCCATTAACCAGTTTACATGAAAATTGTCTAGTCCGTGTACTTGTTATGTGGCACAATTCTCGGCTGAAAATAGTTGTAAGTATTCACTTTTCCATTTTAATGTTTAGTGATATCGTCTTCTGTTAGAGCAGTGAAGAACTCAGTGGAAAGATGAATAACATTCTCAGTTGAGAGGGTTTAAATTTGTGAAAGTGCATGGAAAATGAAGGAAGTTGTATGTGAATGAAAGGATTGCTGACACTTTCCAGGCAAGACAGATATCCCCCTAAGTGCTTTCAACGTCCCCGCGAAGTCCAGAGTTGGATTTGATTTTTCCATATGAGTTTTTGAATAATAGCAAAGTAAAATAAAAATAAAAACAATAAAGTAAAAAAATAACAAATACAATTCAGACAATAACTCGCAACCTCTCTCAGAGGTTAAGAACATGATTTTGATTTTATTCAAGATTTTTTTTTTTTAAACATGTATTATATAATTTTGATAAAAATATAGCAATAAATAGTCAATTTATCGTTAATCTGGGCATTAAAAAAGATTTCATGTTACTGGTGCTATTTTTTAAAGCGGGTGAAAGGAGAAATGGCAAAGTTGATATAGTTGATGTAGTTGCTGCTAAGGCAAGATACCATTCAGCCTGCGTGAAGAAATTCTACCACATATAGTGTGGTATGGTCGTTTGAAAAATTCTGCATTTTTAGAGGCAATAACTCTTGCTTTTGATCAACTGAAGAAAAATAGAGGAAGCCAGTCTACTTCAAGAGAGATTTTGTGAGATTTTTGAGGGACATGTGGCTGAACTATTAACAAAAAAAAAAAAAAAAAGAAAGAAAAAAAAATGATAAAACATAGGTCCTAGCGAGAGTGAAGAGCGGTTTCGGATTGTAAATACAGCTGCCAAAAGAATGGCTGAAGATATAAGGTCACAGCTGTATGAAAGTAATTAGTATCCACCACCAGCAAATTTCTGTCTTTACTTCACTTCTTTATGATACCCTTCATATCCTTGTTGAAACTACTTACTTGAATGAAGAAAAGAAATCAACGCAAACGGGATAGGAAGTGTTCAGCCATTTCAGATGGTATCCTAATAGCAGCTAGATCACACTTTTATATCTACTCTAGAAAAAAGGTCTTGTTGTTCATCTACTAAGTGTGCTCTCAACTTTGTGATCATGTGCTATTTAGCTGTGGTAACATTCTCCCAAGTAACAGTTTTGCAATATCTAGCCAAGGAACCTCAAAATGATTCATTTACACAGTATGTACTCAAAACACTGATGATAACATATGGTGCAGATGTTCACATGTATAGATTGATTCAACACTTTCTACACAATGGGAGGGATTCAGTGTATCACTCCTCCAAATGACCCTGCTTCAGATTAGCCAATCACTAGATTAGAGATGATCTCCTCTGCACCCTCGGTTGAACAGATTGGTCATGTTTCCATTAAGGTATTTGGAAATGCAACTGCTGGAGGACTATTGCATATAAAAGTCAGAGATTTGGCGAACATTAATCCAATTTTTTCTACTCTATCAGTGTTTAAAAAGCCATCTGCTGGACATGCGAAGATTGGTGATGTGGGCAAGGCGTTAATTCTTCAGTTATATAGGACTAACGGATGTGAATCCTTTCGTGATTCAAGATATATGTGCATTTCCTTATGCTGAAGTGTTAGAAAACAACTTGCCACATACACAATGGGGTTGGAATGTGCCTGCAAAAGGACTTGTACTAGTCAATACAGATCAATAACCTGCTCCTCCGGACTTGTTAAACATTGTAATGACTGAAATGCATATATATATATATATATATATATATATATATATATATATATATATATATATATATATATATATATATATATATATATATATATATATATATATATATATGTATGTATTATATATATATAAATATATATATATATATATATATATATATATATATATATATATATATATATATATATATATATATATATAATACATACATATATATATATATATATATATATATATATATATATATATATATATATATATATATATATATACATATATATATATATATAATACATATATATATATATATATATATATATATATATATATATATATATATATATACATATATATATATATAAATATATAAAATACACACACATATATATATATATATATATATATATATATATATATATATATATATATATATATATATATATATATATATATATACATATATATATATATATATACACATACATTTATATATCGAACCCTGGTTGGCAAGCTTGTATAGGCAGTGACTAAATCACTAGGCCGGTCACAAGCTCTTGTCTTTATGTGATTTCACCTTGGGCTCTGATCCCGAGGTCGTTAAGAGAATCCAGACATTAATGTGCAGAAATATATATGGTTTATTTGAATATGAAAAACACGTCTAAATGTGCAAAATTTATCATTAATCGAATGCCAAGTAACAAACTACCTATTAGCTACGATGGTGAAGATGGGTTGATTTTAATTCTAAGTATAAAACACCTGAATTCAACAGGTATAAGTACAGAAGAATTGTCATTGACTTTTATCTTTCTTCGTGGCCAAGTGGTTTAGTCACTGTCTATACAAGCTTGCCGACCAGGGTTCGATTCCCGGCCGGTCACAAGCTCTTGTCTTTGTGTGATTTCGCCTGGGGCTCTGATCCCGAGGTAGTTAAGAGAATCCAGACATTGATGTATCAAAAATATATCTGGCTTATTTGAATATGAAAAACACTTCTAAATGTGCAAAATTTATCATTAATGGAGTGCTAAGTAACAAACTACCAATTAGCTACGATGGTGAAGATGGGTTGATTTCAATTCTAAGAATATAACACCTGAATTCAACAGGTATAAGTACAGAAGATTTGTCATTGACTTTTATCTTTCTTCGTGGCCAAGAGGTTTAGTCACTGTCAATACAAGCTTGCCGGCCAGGGTTCGATTCCCGGCCGGTCACAACCTCTTGTCTTTGTGTGATTTCGCCTGGGGCTCTGATCCCGAGGTCGTTAAGAGAATCCAGACATTAATGTATCAAAAATATATATGGCTTATTTGAATATGAAAAACACTTCTAAATGTGCAAAATTTATCATATGTATATATATATATATATATATATATATATATATATATATATATATATATATATATATATATATATATATATATAGTATATATATATATATATATATATATATATATATATATATATATATAAAATATACATAAATATATATATATATATATATATATATATATATATATATATATATATATATATATATATATATATATATACATATATATATATATATATATATATATATATATATATATATATATATATGCATATGTATTTATTTATATATATATATATATATATATATATATATATATATATATATATATATATATATATGTATTTATTTATATATATATATATATATATATATATATATATATATATATATATATATATATATATATATATATATATATATATATATATATATACATATGTATTTATTTATATATATATATATATATATATATATATATATATATATATATATATATATATATATATATATATATATATATATATATATATATATATATATATATATATATATATATATATATATATATATATATATATACATATATATATATAACTGATTTTGGAACATGATATTTTATATAATTATTATTAATGGAAATTGAGGCAAATAAAAGAAAAAAATTCAGTTATCAACTTTTGTAATTTTTATGTTTTAAGCAAAATTATTTTTAATTTTGTAGTTTTTAGTGGATTCTTGGTTTTTTGGTGGACGTCCAGAGAAGACCCTGAAGAAAAGTATTTGATTTTATCGAAGATAAAGAGATCATTTCCAAAACTTTGACAATTTGGAGCAATCTTCGAGACGATAAGTTTCGGGAAAAAAAAAGAAAAGCTCTTGAATGCTTTTCTTGTTTCAAACTTTATATTTTCAGGTTCATCTTTCAGATCAGTGATGAAATAGTATTTCTAACAATAGGAAAAAAGATATTATTACTTAAGATTTTTTTTTTTAATATATGAAAACTTTTATCGATATTTTGAAATATATATATAATTCTCCGAATATATTTTGTTTTTAGAATTGTAATTTATAATTATTATGTGATCTAACCCAATTGATCTTGTTTTAAGATGATAAAACCCCATTGCAAGCTTTACATAAATGATCATATAAATCAAAATGATGGTTTGGAAAATAAAAAATAACAATAAATGGTAGCCACCATAATCAATTCGTGGATATATGGTTATACATCACAGCGATGAACAAAATAGCCATGGTAAGAACTGACATGGACACAGCATACGAATTTGATAATCTTCTCCTGATATAAATATTTAACTAACCTGACAGGCGATCTGAAGAAGGTCCTGTATGAAAAACCGATTATTATAAGAGGTATTTTCTATCAAATTTGAACTGACAGAAAAATAAGAAAGCGTGGAATCACCTGAAATCTAAACTCATAAAAAAATTGAAAAAGCCAGAAACACCGGAGAGGGAATTTCAGAATTGTATGATAGAACTCCAATAATTCATATACCCATTCTCTCTCTCTCTCTCTCTCTCTCTCTCTCTCTCTCTCTCTCTCTCTCTCTCTCTCTCTCTCTCTCTCTCTCTCTCTCTCTACATATATATATATATATATATATATATATATATATATATATATATATAGATAGTTAGGTACAAACATACACACACATATATATAATATGTATATGTATATGTATATATATATATATATATATATATATATATATATATATATATATATATATATATATATATATATATATAAATATTTGAATGTATGTATAAATATATTATGTATACATATATATATATATATATATATATATATATATATATATATATATATATATATATTATACATACATATATATGTATATATATGTGTGTATGTATATATACATATTAATAACCCTATGGATATTTATATATGTGTATATGTGGTTAACCGAATAAGCATATATATATATATATATATATATATATATATATATATATATATATATATATATATATATATATGTATATATATATATATATATATATATATATATATATATATATATATATATGTGTGTGTGTGTGTGTGTGTGTGTGTGTTTGTGTGTTTATATATATATATATATATATATATATATATATATATATATATATATATATATATATATATATATATATATATATATATATATATATATATATATATATATATATATATATATGTATATATATATATATATATATATATATATATATATATATATATATATATATATATATATATATATATATATATATATATATATATATATATGTATATATAACTGATTAAGCGAATAAGTATATACATACATATTTATATGTATGTATGTTTTATGCATATATTTACATATGTATATATATATATATATATATATATATATATATATATATATATATATTATATATATATATATATATATATATATATATATATAACGGATTTTGAGCGAAGCGAAAAATCTATTTTTGGGTGAGATGGCTATGTCGTCCTGATGGAAGTTCCTATAGGGTAGCTTCCTAGGGTATATTACAACTACGGCGATATTCCCAGAGAATTTACCTTAAGGTACCAGAATTCTAACTCCTGGAGCGAGTATCCCTCGTGAAAGGGATATCGCGACATATCAGAGGACGTATTCTAGACACGTCATATGGCAATCTACGACCTGGACAGAGATTTCGTCTCGTAGGAGGTGATTGACGAGATACGAATTCGGGAAAGAAAAAGGGGGAGCCGCTCCCAAGGCTTCCCTATCCCCCGATTCATATGCGTGCCTGCCGCCAATCCTGGCGCCATCTGTATTCCTTGTAGCGTACACGAGGTGCTACAGATACTGTATGTAGGGAGGGGTCCTACAGCCCTTTCTTAGAAAGGCAAGGGCGGGTCCATCAGGACGACATGGCCATCTCACCCAAAAATAGATTTCTCGCTTCGCTCAAATTCCGTTTTTTGGGCTCAAGCCATGTCGTCCTGATGGAAGTGTACCAGAGCATTACAGTATCTGTGGATTCTCAGAACGTGCCGTACTCCCCGGAGGTAATTTTTTCCCGGTCGACTAGACCTAGAGACCTAAGATGTTACCGTTATACATCTTTTCAACTAACTATAAACTATGTTAGAGCTTCCTGCCCCCTACAGGGAAGAGTCCTACTAGACTCTGGAAAGTCTCGAAGAGTACATATATCTATGTATGAATACCAGGCAAGCTAATATAGTGGTCTCGCCCTATATTAAGTAAAGCATAGTTTGTATAGAACCACTGCGTCAATATATATTGACCAGTAATCCGCACCATACTTGTATTGGACAAAGGTTTATATCCGCATAGGAAGAAACTAATAAAACCGCCCTCGTCCCTTTATGGGACGGAGTCCTCCCATTAGTGGACTACATAAACCAATGCAACATAGCTTGCATAACAGAACAATTCTATCAGAATTATCCCAGATAAGATACATAGAATTAAAATGCTCAATTATACCAATAAATCGACACAGGTGAAAGAGACGCAAGGTTCTCAAGAACAAGTTTATTGACAGATAATAAACAGACAGGTTAACAACAAAATATATATATATATATATATATATATATATATATATATATATATATATATATATATATATATATATATATATATATATATATATATATATATATATATATATATATATATATATATATATATATAAAAGAGGATAACCCAAAACTTTGAGCATAAGTATGATAGTAAACAGAACTTGTTTATCTGAAAGAAAAACCATTAAACACCACTTTAATAAGATACCAAGGTATCAAGTCATAAAAGTCTGTATTACAAATCAATCACATTAGCGTTAGAAACGCTCAGCACACATGTCTGAACTTATGCTAGGTTCAGCTTTGAAAGAAGGAACAGTCTATATGGGCACTTGGTGCCCTCATTTAGTTTGTAGTACAGTATGTACCTACACACTCACCCTGGACTTAATCGTCCCAATTAAGACCATTGTTCCTCGCAGAGTTAAACAGTAGGGTTAACTACACGACCCACTGCTACCACAGATCTCTTAAGTTCCTCCACTTGCTTCGCATAGTGGCGAAATAACACCCTGGAAGACTTCCAGCCCGTGTATGAACGGAGATGTTCAAAATCCATACAATTAAAGAAATTTAGGGATGAGGCAACTTTCCTCGGATCGTGACCTGTGAGTGTACTGTCAGGATCCGCTCTGCGAATAAAATATGTGATTTTCGCTCTGAGTTGATTCAGATATAAATTTGAGCCTGATGTTTTTCCCCTGAATAGTTGACCACCCTTGAAGTCTGAAGTTCTACGAAGATAGACCTTTAAGCATTCTACTGGACATAGAGATGCATCTTCTTTCAGAGGGCAGATTCTCCAGGGACCCCACCTGTTGGTGGGTAACTCATTCTTGGCGAGAAACGTAGGATCCAGAAACAGGTTCAGCTCCCCCCATCCAGGAACTGAACACGACCTGCCTCTCTCGAGAGGGCTACGATCTCACTAACCCTGGCCCCGGACGCGAGTGCAAATAGGAAAATAACTTTTTGCGTCAAATCCTTTAACGCACATTCTTCATTGCTCAACAGGGAGGCGAAATGAAGAACTTTGTCTAAAGACCATGAGATGGGCTTTGGAGGTGCTGAAGGTCTGAGCCTAGCGCAGGCTTTCGGAACTTTATTAAAGATCTCGTTACCTAGGTCGATCTGGAAGGCAAATAAAATGGGTCTCATCAAAGCAGATTTACACACTGAAATCGTGTTAGCTGCCAACCCTTGGCCATGGAGGTGGATGAAGAAAGATAAGCAGAAGTCTGTTGAGATCTCCTGCGGATTCTTTGCCTTTACAAAGGCCAACCATTTTCTCCAAGATGACTCATATTGCCTTCTAGTCGATTTGCACTTATATTCCTCTAGGAAGTCTATGCTGACTTTCGAAATCCCGAAACGCTTTCTCACCGCAAGGGCGAGAAAATCATGAGCTGCAGGGTCCGGGTTTTCTGTAATGAAGCGCAGACAGCCGACTTCTGGACTCGCTGGGTCAGAACTGGATATGGTAGCGGCACGAACTTCATCTGTAGTTCCAACGCCAAGGGGAACCACATACTGTTCGACCACTTGTGGGCCACTATTGTCGCTACCCCCTTGAAGGATCTCAGTTTGTTGAGGACCCTCAACAGAAGGTTGTGAGGAGGGAACAGATAAATGCTGGACCATCTGTTCCAGTCGAGGGACATTGCGTCCACGGCTTCCGCTAAGGGGTCCTCGTATGGGGACACGTACAGGGGCAACTTCTTGTTGTCTTTCGTCGCAAAGAGGTCTATTTGCAGTTCTGGGACTTGATTCAGAATGAAGGAAAATGATCCTGCGTCTAAGGACCATTCCGACTCTATCGGTGTGAACCTGGATAGAGCGTCCGCTGTCACATTGCGGACTCCTTGAAGGTGAACTGCCGACAAGTACCACTTCTTCTTTTCCGTCAATCGGAAAATGGCTAACATCACTTGGTTGAGAGGTGGTGACCTCGACCCTTGTCGATTCAAGCATCTCACAACCACCTCGCTGTCCGTCGCCAATCTTATGTGGATCGAGTGACGCGGGGAGACTTTCTTTAAGGTAAGGAGCACTGCCATAGCTTCTAGAAAGTTTATATGAAAGGTCCTGAATAGCTTGGACCAAGTTCCCTGGACTTTTTTCCGATGAGAGTGACCTCCCCATCCCTCCTTTGAGGCGTCTGAGTGAATCGTCATCGACGGGGGAGGTGGCTGAAGAAGAACCGACTTCTTTAGATGTCTGGCTTGGGACCAAGGTCTGAGAAGAGTACGTAGCCGAGGCGGCACTGGTCTTCTCAGGTCTTTTCGCGCGTTTGATGCATACCTTCTCCAAACTCCGGTTGCATCCTTTAGCTGTGCTCTTAGCACTGGGTCTGTCACTGAAGCAAACTGGAGAGAGCCTAGTACCCTCTCCTGTTCGCGTCTTGATATCCTTTCGGAATCTAGAAGTCTCTTGACAGAGCCCGCTATCTCCTTCCTTTTCTTCGTCGGGATGGAGAAACTGTGTGACAAAAGGTCCCAGTGGATTCCCAGCCACTGGAACTTTTGGGATGGAGAAAGTCGAGACTTTTTTCTGTTGATCTTGAAGCCTAGGTACTCTAGGAACTGGATCACCTGACTGGAAGCTTGCAAGCATTCGGTCTCGGATGCTGCCTACACCAGCCAGTCGTCCAGGTAGGCTACTACCTGAATTCCCTTTAGGCGTAATTGTTTGAGAGCTGCGCTCGCAAGCTTCGTGAAAATCCTTGGGGCTATGTTTAGCCCGAATGGCATGGCTCTGAAGGCGTACAGTCTCCGTTGTAGCCTGAACCCTAGGTAGGGGGAGAGTCGACGGCTGATTAGAATGTGCCAATAGGCGTCTGACAAGTCTATAGAGACTGAGTATGCCCTCTTGGGCAGTAAGGTCCTTATGTGTTGCAGTGTTAGCATCTTGAATTTGCAATTCACTATGAACTTGTTGAGTGGCGACAAGTCCAGAATGACTCTGAGCTTTTCCGAGTCTGTCTTGGGAACACAAAACAGCCTCCCTTGGAATTTGATGGACTTCACCTTTCAGATCACCTTTTTCTCCAACAGTTCTTGAACGTACTCCAAAACGGGGGTGGAGTGTTGGAAAAACCGAAGGCACGGGGGTGGAGTGCTGTACCAGCTCAAACCCAGTCCATTCTTGAGTAGGCTTTGGGCCCAGGGATCGAAGGTCCAGCGACCCCAAAATTTCATCAGTCTCCCTCCTACCGGTATCGTTTCACTTGGACTGCCGTCCTGAGGTCTTGCCTCCCTGACCACGACCACCTCTGAATCCCCTTCCCCTTGAGGGGCGCCTAGACGAGCCTCTGGCTGCTCCTCTAGGTTTTGCACGAAAGGAAGAAGACTGTCCTTCGAACGTTGGGGTGAATGTGGTTGACTGACCTGGCACAGCCTGGGGTACCCACTGAAAAGTAGTCGGGTTTGTGCCACCATCTGGGGCACTGGAGGCAAAGGCAATTGCAGTTGCTGTTGCTGTGTATAAGACTTGGCTTGCCGAGACGGTAGCCTAGTCCTCATATTCTTCCTCTTTGGTTGAGGACCCTCATCCGGGGAAGATTTTCTTTTGATAGCCAGGCCCCACTTCTGGAGAAGGTTTCTATTCTCCACGGCGGCCTTATCAACAACCTCTTTGACCACATCGGTAGGGAAAAGGTCTTTTCCCCAAATGTTAGAGGAGATTAACTTCCTTGGCTCGTGTCTCACCGAAGCCCCGGTGAACACGAACTCCCTGTAAGCTCTCCTTGCTTTGACGAAGCCATAAAGGTCCTTCGTTACTGTGGCTAGGTGAGACTTAGCCACTACCATGAACATTTCATGGACCTTAGGGTCACTTGCCATCGTCTCAAGAGTAGTCTGATGAGACATTGAGGCAGCCAGTCTTTCTTTTGTCTCGAACTCTCTTCGTAAAAGAGATTCGGACAGCTTGGGGATGTCCTCGCCGAATTGCCGTCCGGCAATATCAGCCTCGAACTTTCCTACTGAGAATGTCAGATGGACATCCTTCCAGTCTTTGTGGTCCATAGGCAGAGCCAGCGACAAGGGTTTACACTCCTCCAGGGAGGGGCAAGGCTTGCCGGCCTCGACTGCCTTTAGGACAGCCGCAAACCCTTTCTGTAAAAAGGGGAAGGCTCTATCAGGAGAGGACACAAAAGAAGGGAGCTTCTTGCTCAATGCAGCTACCTTCGAATTAGAGAAGCCCCTCTCTTTCATCGAGGATGAAAGTAGGGCTTGAGCCTTAGCGTGGTCCATAATAATGACCTCCTTCGGCTCTGTCTCCTCCCTTGAAGCTGGTTCTTTTCTCAGCCGGACATAGCAGTCCGGATATGATGCCTTGCTGGGCCAGAATTCTACCTCCTCTAGGGGAACTGAACCCAGCTTATCCGAGATGACGATCTTTCCAGTCGTCATCGGCATGTGCTCAGCATACCTCCATGGGTTAGCATCTGAGCATTTGGGAAGGTCTTTCACATTAAGCCTTTTCTGGGGCCCATGTGATTCTGCCAGGGACTGCATACGCAGTTCCATTGCAGCCGCCTTCTCCTGATTCTCCTTCTGCATTTGTTGGATCATTCCAACAATCGAAGAGAGGGCCTGTCCTAGTTCAACTGGGAGACCAGCCGATGTTGAGGGGATAGGCTCCGGCATCTGAACCGGAGTAGCCGACACCTCGTCGACCTCATCCTCTACGACATCCGGGGTTTGAACTTTATCCTGACCTTCTGCCAGGAGGTCTTCTTCCAAACGTTCGTCCAGGTCAGACATCCTGTCATCCAACTGGATGTCTTGCATCGCGACTGCGACTTCCACGTCCACCTGGACTTGATCTTAAGGGATCTCCTCTTGAGGCTGGGGCATCACTGCCTCAGCTGATGCATGGGGAAAAAGATACGCCCCCATCTTCTCACTTGGAAGATAAGGGCCAAAGGTGTTCTTCTTGAAGCCCCTTACCCAAGTACGAAGCTTTTCCCTTGCTATATCCCTTGATTCCGCCGTTCTAGGGGAATCAAAAGCCTCAGTAATCAGGTTATTGCATACAGTACATACCTGAGGGTCCCAATACTGGAGATCATCCTTGGAGACAGCGCATGCTGCGTGTCTCCTACAACACTCATGTCCGCAGAGGTTCTTGCTGCGGACATTGCAGAAAACATTTCCGCACTTCGGAGGGTCCTCCTGTAAAGAGAAGAAATTTCCATGAGTATCAAGTGAACTATGTATCACTGGATATGCATAGTATAGCATAACAATTCATAAAGGAAAGACACACACTTGTGTTTCCCTCACAACCCATTGTTGCAGCCTTCCAGATAATAAAATCAAAATGGTTTATCTCTTCTAGAGCAACCAATGCAAGGTTTCCAGAGGAAACAGGTGGAGCTCACACCTAGGCAATGATTTTAAAATCCTGGATAATAGACAGGGAAGAACTCTGCTTCCTATCTGAGGGCAACAGCAAAGGGCTGTGCAAGAAAACACAATAGTGTTAGAAGATACAGTGCTGTACCTAAACCTTTACTATAGTTTTCTTCTTACTGTATATGCTATACAGAAGAATACTAGTACTGTATAGGAGGATGTGTGCCGGCCACACTCTTGGTGACCGGCAGACAAGGACTGACATGAGCCGGCAAAGGTACAAGACCGATGCCAGCCGGCAGCAAAAGAACCAGAAGACTACACCTGCCCGGCTGCCGGCTTCATAGGCCGGCAGCCGGCCTTATAGGCCAGTAGCCGGGACAGGTACAGCACTAGAAGAAAATAGAATGGATGCCGGGATAAGAGTGTACACAACCCCCAAGCCCGGCAACCGAAAGAGTGCATATAAGGAAGGGGAGAAACTAATTCAGGCTTCCTTGACCAATGCCGTCCGGCTCTGCCGGCAGGCATGGATGAGGGACCAAGAGAGGTCCGGGCAGCACTCGAAAACATAAGACCCTTGCCGGCCAGCAGCTCTGCCGGCCGGCAATGGGCTGAGTCAATTCCACATCCCAACCTATACTAGGTCCAGAAGTAGAACGACATACAGTACAGTAAGACCCCTGCCGGCCAGCTCTGCCGGCCGGCAAGGTACTGTACAGTAATGGCTAGGCCATTACGGAGATAGAGGGGGAAGGGACAAGAGGGTCCTGCCAACCTTGCTTTAGTGACAGATCACCCGCAGCCAAGAAACTTATCTTAGCCTAAGGGAGATCTAAGGGGAAAGGCCAGCAATACTTGCCAGCTTCCAGAGCACCAAAGCAAGGAAGGCGTTGCTACTCCCAAGGGAAGAACTTATCCTCCCCCGAGAACAGCAACAGGACTTAGTCTGGTCGATCACAAAAGAAGGAATCATAACTTACAGAAACCTTCGGTAGTGACCTAAGGGAGCTAAGTTCCCTTTGTAAGTGTTAGGTCAGCGAGGGGGACTCTGCCCCAAGCCAGACAACACGGACTCAGACTAAAAACTCTGTTGTTCTGTCCCTCTTGAACCATAACTACAGGAACATGAAGGTACAGTAACACCCTAGTATAGTTTTATCGAAAATAAATTCGGAAAAAACCACTTAGGGATAAGCCCAAGGCTTAAACAGAGGGAAAGGGATTGCATACCTTCTCCGAAGAAAAGAAAGCAACCGGGGAGTATGATAAAGTATACCAAGGCTCCATAAGCAATTAGCCTAGGCACCAAGAGAATCGATTACCTAATTCACCGAAACTCACACGTATACAATCTTGGAAATATTCCACACAGTCTAAAATGTATAAAATATAGCCTAAAGCTTCAATAAAATTTTAATTACACTCGGAAAAACCAAAATCATGCATGAAGTACTAGGACCAAACGACAAGGCTACATGGCCTAGCGTAGGCCAGAATGGCGAATACTTCGCCAAATAATACTAAGCACGAAAGGAAATCCTATGTAAAGCTAAATAGCTAAAATTTATTAAAGCAAAACAACCAGGAATGTCGCTCTGACTAACTAATTTATACCTAGCGAGCGACAGTGTCCAGGACATCTCTGGTAGGCTACGGCTCTTGTATCAAAGATTAATCCTATTAATCACTCAAAATTTTACCAAGAGCCTACATTTATACATAACAGACACTATACTCAACTTATCAGAGGCCAACGAAGACGGAGAAGCCATGAAAAGCCGAATAAATCCAAGATTAGCGAGAAAAACAGGAAAAAACACCGAGTTGTTAAGCTACGCAAAAAGGAATACAGATGGCGCCAGGATTGGCGCCAGGCACGAATACGAATCGGGGGATAGGGAAGCCTTGGGAGCGGCTCCCCCTTTTTCTTTCCCGAATTCGTATCTCGTCAATCACCTCCTACGAGACGAAATCTCTGTCCAGGTCGTAGATTGCCATGTGACGTGTCTAGAATACGTCCTCTGATATGTCGCGATATCCCTTTCACGAGGGATACTCGCTCCAGGAGTTAGAATTGTGGTACCTTAAGGTAAATTCTCTGGGAATATCGCCGTAGTTGTAATATACCCTAGGAAGTTACCCTATAGGAACTTCCATCAGGACGACATGACTTGAGCCCAAAAATATATATATATATGTATATATATATATATATATATATATATATATATATATATATATATATATATATATATATATATATATATATCTATGTATATATATATATATATATATATATATATATATATATATATATATATATATATATATATATATATATATATATCTATATATATATATATATCTATATATATATATATATATATATATATATATATATATATATATATATATATATATATATATATATATATATAGATATATATATATATATATATATATATATATATATATATATATATATATATATATATATATATATATATATATATATATGTGTGTGTGTGTGTGTGTGTGTATATATCTATGTATATAAAATTATATATATATATATATATATATATATATATATATATATATATATATATATATATACATTTACATATATATATATATATATATATATATATATATATATATATATATATATATATATATATATATATATATATATATATATATATAAATATATTTATTCATATATTTATGTGTGTATGTGTGTGTCTCTGTGTGTTTGTATATAAGGGATTAAGGATACTTAATAAAGGACTGCATAGAGAAAGGATACTAGCATTATATCATTTTGTGTCAAAAGTATTAATGGAAATTTTTAATCTGTCAGTTCAATGCATAGTTTATTTCCACAAATTTATTCTTGATGAGAGGAATTTTAGCTATGGAATGGAAAAGAAACGTCAAAATGGACTACTAATAGGAAGGCCGTTGATACAGTTAATGAGAAATCCATTGGTAAAATACTTAATGACTTTGAAATGCAGTTGTGGTGGTGGTGAAGAATTCACATATTTAAACATGGATATTTATTCTTATAAAGGAAGTCTTTTTCGTTAAAGTATATAGTAAAATCAGTTAAACTCGAATATATTTTATTGGGAGCTAATCTCTTATCTACACTTTTGTGCTTTGCTTTCGGTGCAAGATTGATGCAAATAGATTATATATGGTTTATATGTCGTATGAAGTCTCGATTATTAATAAAGTTTTCATTCTTATGATAAGGAAAATCCCTAGGATTCTGAAGTTGATCAGATTCCCAAGATAGAGGTTATCCTAGAAGGTACGAAGAGGATTAATGAGGACAATGTTAAATGAATGTCGATCAGGCCTTAGTTCGAGGACGAGGCTGGCGTAGAAACTTTACGATTTTAGTTAAGCTTTATCTTTTGTTCTCCTTTTTATTATGTTTTGAGCATTTTTTTAAACTTATTTTTGTATTTCCATAATATTAGCATCTAGTCACGTTTCATATTTGTCATTAGATGCTCTATGGTGTACCCTTAACCTTACCTCAAGTATTTCACTGTTTTTAGCAGAGATTCTTACCTGTACAGTTCCAACTGTATACTCCTCTTGTACAAAACTAGCATATTTTTCAGAAACAGTCTTATCTTTCATACATTTCCACGCTTCTTGCCTTAGTACCTGATAATATGAGTTTTACAAAATTATAAATATCAAGTGTTTGATTATATTTCTATTTGGTTCTTATTTTACAGGGCTTCATGGTGGTGCTAAGTTTCATTCATCAATAATTAGAGCAATCTTACAGATAATCATTCCTTTGTTTACTAGAACCAGCTGGCTGTGTGTCACGCTACCCAGTATATGTTCTTGGTAATTGATCTTATACATCAGGTCCAAAATGTATCAATTGCTTCACTTCCACACAATTTTCACACTTTGACCAGTACACCACCAGATCTTACTGACTTCTCCCATTTTTTTTTTTTATCCAGTGTTTTCTTCATATATTTTATACTGATATTCATAATTATTCTTTATAGCATCCTCCGTTATTTTGTAATTTTACTAGTGTATTCGTCATTCTATACCCTTTTTCTCTTATAATTATTTTTTTTTTTTTTGACAAAACTATTTTACTCCTTTAACCTCTTTGTTATATGTTTTATATGCTTTATTTCAGCCTTTTGCTAATTACCTATAAACTTGTGATCCCTTACCTGATATCTTTATCCATAATTCCTTTATGGTTGGAAATAAGGCCCTATACTAATTTTATGGTACTGAAAACTAATCCCTCTAATCTCTGTGCGCTATCTCTTCCCACTTCTCAGCGAGTCTTATACAAAATTCTAGCATTTAATAACACTTAAATCTTATCATATTTCCATTTTCCACTTTAGTCACATATCCTCCAGCTCAAAAGGAAATATATTTGGGCCTACTTCCGCTAGCGCTATATGTTGAATAACTTTTTTTCATAAATAAAGTATTGTTCATGACCATGTCAATAGAGAATGAGACTTTTATCCTTAGTTCTTCTTTTTTCTTCCTTTCTTTCATATGTATTTTCTGGTAAATCCTGAATTACTACATTGATTACATTCAATGTTCCCATTTAGATTACCATTAATTTCATTCAAAATGTGTATTCCACAGAACAATATTATCTAAACTTTTCCAAAATATTCCTTTCAACATTGATAACTCCTACTCCATTCACTCCTTTTATCGACTAAATTATACGGTAAGCTATAATCTTTCCAATCATCTTTGTCTTGCATCCTCACCATTTTGTCTATTGTAGGATACACATAAGGTATTAATTTTCCTTCTCTCCTCAACATTGGCAACATTCCTGTTTTGGCCGGCGATGGTTCTAATGTTCAGAGCTCTCCTTTTTGGACTTGGTTGTTTAATCCTCACTGTCCTTGACGTGATTTGCTTTGCGCAATTTTAGAGGAGTGGACTGTCAGTTAATGTCCTGGTGCCTCGAGGGAAGGAGGGTACACCTTGGAATTCTGTTCTTGATTGATAATGGCTACTATTCATGGTTTTCGAAATAATATCATTCACTGGTAATCTTCCTATTACCAACCTTTTAATTTATCCGAGCTTTTGATTGTAATGAAATTGTGCTAGCTTGTCATGAGCTTTGATAAAAAAAAGTATCTAAAGCATAATTGCAATAATTCTAACCCATCCATTCTTATTTTCCGATCTGATATAAGTGATCATTTCAAAAGCTATGAATCCCTCCTCTTTTATTTTCATAAAAAAAAAATCACCAAGTGATGAAAGGAATGAATAGAATGAATTTCTCTACTTTGCACAAAATATGGCTCATAACGT
>NC_090760.1:58380636-58383136 GCF_036898095.1 Palaemon carinicauda | reverse complement strand
ATATAATCCAAATATGGCTACCTCAGTCTGATATCCTCTTTTTATGATACCAGATATATGGGAAAAACATTTATAACATTAAATTTAAAAAAAAAAACATTATTTATTTTTACTCTTTTATTGCATAAGATAATGAGAAAGCTTTTCATTTGATATCATTAATATTAAGACCAGAGTAAGAAACTTATCATTTTACTTCTATATCATCTTTTAAAACGTGACTTCTCAGATAATGATAAGCTTTATCTAAATGTCCGGTCATAGCAAAGCATTGCAAGTGATTAGGCATATCATCAAAAATTAGATTTAAAATCACTAAACATTGGCATCAATGAATTTCCCAATCAACTATTAAATGGTCATTCCAGTAGCAATCTCATTGAAAATAGTTCCGCTGTTAAAAATCAAGCGTAATTGAGTCATTGGGCGTGAATGATTTATGCATTGGAATAACATTATGAGATTTTTGAAGATTTTTTACAAATATTCTTTTTTATTAAATTCGAAACGATGTTTTACTGCTTCCTGTATACATTGAAGAACAACGTTAGAGAAAAATAATTTTTTTTTCGAAATTGTTTAGTAAATGAAATTTAAATCCTTGAAGATTTTTTTTTTTTCTGATGGCTATTTCCTGGAAACTCATCTTCGAATATATCTCAAAACTGCCGAAGTTTTCAAGTTGATTGCTTTATCCAGAATGAAATCAAATACGTTTCTTCAACTTCTTTTTCAGGCTTCCATCAAAGAGGCATGAATCTGTATTCAGTAAAGAAAGAAATGATCTTAAGCGCAAAGCTAAAAATAATCTTTATCTCTTTCTATTTGATGGTTAGGATTGAAAAGGATAATCTAAATTTAGAAAATATACTTGAATATTCTGAAGAGGAATAGAAATTAGATAGAATAGTATGCGCGAGTTTCCCTCAAGTACGAAAACTCTAACCCAAGACAGTAGTTCGACCATGGTACAGAGGCTATGGCACTACCCAAGACTAGAGAACAATGGTTAGATTTTGGAAAGTACTTCTAGAAGAGATGCATACTATATCTAAAGAGTCTCTTCTAACCTTAGCAATAGGAAAGTGGCCCCTGAACAATTACAGTACAATAACCCCTTGCGTGAAGAAGAATTGTTTGGTAATCTCACTGTTGTCAGGTGTATGAGGACAGAGGACAATATGTAAAGAATAGGCCAGAATATTCGGTGGATGTGTAAGCAAACGGAAAATGAAACGGAACCAGAAATAAGGATCTAATATAGTACAGTCTGGCCAGCAAATGGATGCCATAACTCTCTAGTGGTGGTACCTCAACGAGTGGCTGGTGCCCTGGTCAACCTACTACCTATGATACACCTATACTTTTCACATACATCCATGGTAAAACAATTATAAAACTATACTCTTCAAATACATCCATGGAAAAACAAACACATGGGCCAAGATCCACCTGGCATTAGATTTTAACAACTTGGCAGAAGCCAAACAAAAAGATGCAGAGTACCAAACCTGCAGGGCATACTGGACATCCCTCTATTGGAAGGCCATGACCATGGATACCGGCCCCCATATGCTGATAGGTGTTTAATTTCACCCATTAGCTCTCACCTACTTCCTACAATTTTCTGCACAGATATAGAAGACAAAGTTCATATGGTACTGCATTACAAATGATGTTATGGATTGGGTCAGCTCCTGTACTTGATGCCAAACTTCAAATTCAGGAGTTGGCACCTTTCCTCAATCTCAGCGTTAAATGGTCCCCAGTCCCGGGCATAGTAGGGTGCCATGAGTCTGCTATATGCTAGAGTTGAAAGAAATAATCGAGATATAGAGAATGTGATAGCTATTGGGGGTCTTGGCGAAGTTGCAAATGAAAATGTACATTTCATAAATTCCTGTTCAGCAAACAATTTTGTCAATAGAGTTACTCTTTTTGGACACAAGAACATATATACGGACTTCACCATGTGGCAATTACAAAAATCAAATATATCACATTGCCATTAATAAACAGAGAAGGAGGACTCTGAGAAATGTAGAAGCTATAGAATGTGCAGATATTGGTAGTGATCAGCTGTTCATCATTGCCACATTGAAATTAAAAGTGAAAGCACCAAACAGAACCGTGAATAAAATACCTTGGTTTGATACAACTAAGCTTTTAGAAAAAGAGCACAGAGAAACATTTGCAACTTAATGTAGTTATCGATTTGCAGTTTTAAAGACTCTAAGATACGAAGATCAGACAATTATTAAAGAAATGCGTGATATTAGGGACATATATCAGTCAGTTGGTAGTGAGGTTTTAGGATGTTCCGTAATAAAAGAGTAAAGAGCTATGGATATCAAATAGGAATTACGATACTAAAAAAAAAAAAAAAAAAAAAAAAAAAAAAAAAAAAAAAAAAAACAAGGCAGAAATTAGTTGTTGAAAGTTTTCTAAGAAGTAATGAAAATTATAGTGTAGAGCGTGCTAAGTATTCCAGTATTGATAG
>NC_090760.1:58370636-58375636 GCF_036898095.1 Palaemon carinicauda | reverse complement strand
AACTCAGTCTAGGGTACCACTCATACACCAGCCTGTAGCGCCTAAAAAACGGCTGTTGTGCTACAGACCCGTGAGCCCATTACCCATCTAATTAATCAATCATTAGAAAGTACCAGTGATCACCCTCACCTTTTAACCTTAAAGATCCCATATAATATACCCAGAACATTATAGTCTTCTGTAAACAAACCATGATTAATAAATCTTAAATATACATTTACTTCTACTCACTACGTGCCCACCTCAACAGCACACACACTATAATTAGAACGATACAGATACTACCTTTAATAACTGCATAGCCCTCTGTCAATCAACTAATATTCAACGCTGCGAGAGAGAAAATCGGCAACAATATTATCTTTTCCTGGGATGTGGGAAAATTCTAAATTCCACTCTTGCAGCATGAGACTCCACCTCATCAATCGTTGATTTTTATTTTTGTATCTGCTGATGAAGGTCAGGGGATTATGGTCTGTCAAGACCTTAATAGGTGTATCTGAGGAGGAGAGATAAACCTGAAAATGATTAATAGCGAATATTAACGCAAGTGTCTCTTTCTCCACAGTTGAATACCTACGTTGGGCGGAGGACAATTTTTTTTAAAAGAATGCGACAGGATGAGAAACTCCCTGCTCGTCATTCTGCAACAACACCGCTCCTACACCAACGTCACTTGCATCCGTGGCAAGAGAAAAAGGAAGGTCAAAATCAGGAGCTCTCAAGACAGGGAAATTAATTAAAACTCTTTTTAAATTATCAAAAGCCCTTTGCGTTTCATTCGTCCAGACAAATGCTACATTCTTTCTCAAGAGATTTGTTAACGGATCGGCTATATCCGAAAAATTCCTAACAAACCTTCGGTAGTACCCACTCAAACCAAGGAATCTTCGGACATCCCTCCTACATTTAGGGACTACCATATTTTCAATACTTTCGATATTGGCCTGCTTAGGAGCAACTTTACCATTACCAACCTCATGACCCAAATATACCACCTTCGCCTTTGCGAAATCGCTTTTCTTTAAATTAATTACCAAATTTGCCTTTTTCAACACCTCAAATAGTGCCCTAATACGTTTTAAATGGGTTTCCCAATCATCGCTATAAATAACAATATCATCAATATACACAACACATCCTTCTAAACCATGGACTAAAGTATTCATTAACCTCTGAAAGGTAGCAGCCGCGTTCTTCATACCAAACGGCATAACTTTACATTGAAACAATCCCTGTGGTGTTACAAAAGCAGACAGGGCCCTTGCCCGCTTTCAACAAATCGAATTTGCTAATATATTTGGCCTTCCCCATTCGATCAATACAATCCTCAATTCGAGGTAATGGATAACAATCAGATTTAGATAACTCATTCAACTTACGGTAATCAAAACATAACCTGAAATCACCGTCGGATTTCTTGACCAATACAACAGGTGATGACCAAGGACTTTGACTAGGTTCAATTAGGTCATGTTTTAGCATATAATCCACTTCCTTTGCTACAACCTCATTTTTGAAGGGATTCAACCTGTAAGGAGATTGTTTCACAGGAGTGGCGCTACCTACCTCTACATCATGTTCAAGGACCGAAGTCCTACCCGGTACATCCGAAAATAATTCTTTATAATTAGATACTAAATTTTTCAAAGACCTTTGTTCTTCCTTACCTAAATGTGAAATTACTCCCGAAAATTTTTCTAAAGACTTTCTATTATCCGACCGCCATTCACATCCATTAAAACAATTATCATCAATACCCTCCCCCTCTGAAAAAGAAAAATGGTTATTTTTCTCAGAATCTACCGTGTTCCCAATAGTTGCCACAGGAATGACTTTTTCCCGTTCCATATAAGCTTTCAACATATTTACATGACACAGTTGAAAAGGTTTCCTTCTTTGAGGTGTCTCCACTAAATAGTTAACTTCACTTACTTTTTTCAAAATTTTCCAAGGACCTGAAAAAGAAGCTTTCAATGGATTCCCTGGGAAGGGTAACAAAACCAAAACTTTATCGCCTACCGCAAAGTCGCGTGCCTTGGACCTTCTATCAAAGAAAAACTTCATTCTTTTTTGGCTACATAATAAGTTTTCACCCGCAAATTTCCAAGCCTTGGTTAATTTATCGCCTAGATTAGACACATAATCCAATAAATTAACCTCAGGGACGTCTCCCTCCCAAGACTCACGAACCACATCAAGAGGACCTCGAACACAATGACCAAACACAAGGCTGAAAGGCGAAAAACCTAAAGACTGACTTGGGACAGAACGAAAAGCGAACAACAAATAAGGTAATTCCTTATCCCATTCAGAACCATTAATCAAATAATATTTCTTTACCATGGATTTCAGGGTCTGATGAAATCTCTCCAGAGCTCCCTGGCTTTCCGGATGATATGGAGAAGAGGTCACATGTTTTATATTTAACTCTGCCATTTTATCTCTGAAATACCTGCTAACAAAATTAGAACCACAATCCGATTGAATAATCTTAGGCATCCCAAACCTGGTAAAAAAGTCAATTAGTACATCTACAATTTTAACACTTTTTATTGTACGTAGTGGTATCGCCTCGGGATATCGAGACATCCTATCCATGATTGTCAAAATATACTCATTACCACTACGCGTCTTCGGTAATGGTCCAACCACATCAATAATGACTTCCTTAAAAGGTTCGGAAACTACAGGAATAGGACATAGAGGCGATTTTGGAATCCGCTGATTGGGTTTACCGACCCTCTGGCACACATCACAACTATTGACAAACTTCTTTACATCTGCCTTCAACTTCGGCCAATAATAATTCCCTAACAATTTGCAAGAAGTTTTATGAATTCCAAAATGGCCGGCCAGACCACTTTCGTGCGCCAATGACATTAACTCCTTCCTGTAACCAAAAGGAACCATTATCTGTTTCACAATTTCATAATCAACATTATCCACCCCCATAGGCCTACTCAACCTATATAAAATATTATTAATTATCTTAAATTTTGGACCAGTCATATCAGACACCTCCCCTGACTCGATAGGGAGTTCCCGAAACTCCTTTTTCTGGGCTTTGATTAGCTCTTCAGTGGTCCAATTTAATTTGTCCGTTAACATTCCAAGATCTACAGCTAGGCTATCACTACGATCTAAACTAATTAAATCTACATCAATTGTTGACTCTGCAGCGTCAACAATTCTAGCACTAGAACGAGTAACTGCTGCTACTTCACTATCAGGGTTTATCAATATCGGACAATTATTATTCTTCATAGCCACATCATTCCCTAACACAACATCAACCTCCTTAACCGGGAATTTATCAACTATGGCCAATTTCAAATCTCCTGCAAAGGAAGGGCAGATTAAATTAAAATTTTCAATAGCATATGACTTTACGGAATCAGGAAAACCAGCCAATAACACAAATTCCCCACTTTTGGGTACAAAATTACAAGGTAATGCCTCCCTTAGTATCAAAGACTGAGCTGCACCGGTATCACGCAAAATACGCACTCGTCTTTTCTCGGACGAATTGGCGAAGGAGACACTACCGAAGGACAAATATCTGTCAAAACAACCAGGTAGTCATTGATCAGCGGATGTTGTTGGGGTAGGTTCTCTCTCTCTCTCTTCCACGCCCATCACTGGCCTAACATTAGCATTTTGAGATTTTCTAAACGCATAACACATACTCTTTACGTGCCCCTTCTTATTGCAAAAGAAGCAAGTCAATGTTTTCAATTTCTCTGGATTGTATATATTTGGCCTATTGCCTCTGTTAGGAGAAAAATTATTATTAGCATTACCCTGATTATTATTACTTCCCTGATTATTTCTACTGAACACCTTAGCATTATTATTAGGATTAGCATTATTATTCCTACCCATCTTAACCCAACCAGAATTCACCTTTGTCGTTACTCCCCCTAACTCACTCTTATGAGACAAGCAATATTCGTCACTAGCGATGGCTACCTCTTGAACAGTCTCGAGTTTTAACTCTTCGAGGTGGACCTTCAGCTTATCCGGGACACACCTCTTAAACTCCTCCACCAACATTAACTCCTTCAATTTCTCAAAATCTCCCACCTCCTTGGACTTAAACCAATCGCTAGCATACTGTTCCTTCGCCCTGGCAAATTCAACAAAAGTTTGTTCCCTACATTTTTCTAAGTCTCGGAAGCGTTGCCTATAAGCTTCAGGGACTAACTCATAGGCCTTCAAGACAATAGCCTTCACACTCTCATAATCTGCTGATAGATCCTCCTCCAGCGTTACATATACCCTCTGAGCTCTTCCAACCAATTTACTTTGTATAAGAGTGGTCCAATACTCCTGGGGCCACTCCAACCTTGCAGCAATCCTCTCAAACGATACAAAAAATTCTGCTACATTATTTTCTTCAAATTTAGGTACAAATTTGAGAGCCTGCGATAAATTGATAGCAGGAGTTACTAACCTATTTGGGGAATGGGTGGGGGAAAAAGAACCTGGGTTTCTCATGGCAATCTCATGCTGCCTCTCTTTTTCTCTTTCCCCTGCCTTAAACTTTTCCATTTCAAATTCCATTTGTTTCAGGACAATCTGCTTATCCAAAATTTCTATAGACACTACTTCATCCGGTTTCACCTCTTGTTCCCCACCTGTCTTTACAGTTTTAACATAATCATAAATGAGCAATAGCAATACACCCTTTCTTATGGACACATCATATTCCAATTCAAAATGTTCTGCTACAACTTCCAAGTCTTCCCTATGTAACTCTGCCAACCTCTCTTGCCATCCCTCTCCTCCAAGGAGTTCTAGTACATTAACAACCATGATTACTTATTCAAACAAAATCCTAAATTTGCACAAAACAACACCGAGGAGGTGAAAATACACTGCCTGAAAAATTACCCCAAGAATTAACTTTGCACAAACACTGGTGAATACTCAGGAACGAAATATCCTGTCACGGTCGCCACTTGTGATGGCTGGCTTTGACCAACACACAAAACACT
>NC_090760.1:58345636-58365636 GCF_036898095.1 Palaemon carinicauda | reverse complement strand
TCAGAGAAGTTCGCAGCCATGAGAGGAAGTCGACCCTCAAAGAGAGGTACGGGGGAATACAGTCCGCAGATTAGCAGAATCTTCAAATGTTGGCACTGTGGGGGAGAGGGGCACCAACGAGTGGAATGCCGCACTCAAGGATCCCCCCGCTGTTACACTTGTTAGGCTTATGGTCATTTATCTCGAGAGTGCCCAGCAAAAGACGTTCATTGAGCACACCTCCCCTAGCCCAATATCCAAGGAAAAGGGAACACAGGAAGGGGGAGATGAGGGAGTTCGATGTCCCCCCATAAGATATCACAGAACAGGCACTGGGACCTCCATCGGTACCTCCGACCTCAGCCCCTCAGCACTAGAGGGAGGATTAGGGGCAGCGGCGCGGCAGAGGATATCGACGGCCCGTGCCTCATATCTCGTAATGGCCGACTGGGAATGTTAGCAGTTAGGATCGACCAGCCGAGCGCTGATTGACACGGGAGCCAGTGTTTCATTGATTGAAAAAAGATTCTCCTCAAATCCACTATAGCCAGCGGCATCCATTGTTTTTGACACGCCAGGAGGAAATAAACTACACATAAACCATACAACAATTGTCAAATTCAAGGTGGGGTCCATGAAGTTTACACATGATTTTTTTGTCTTGCTCACCTTGGCAATTCCAGGAATCGAGGCTATACTTGGATTAGATTTTATATCTAATAAGCAAATTTGCATTTTTTGGGGAAAAGATACAATAACAGTAAAAGAATGAGGGTACATTTTGCCGATAGAAAGTCATGAGGCAGTAAGTGGCTGTGTTAGCTCAAAGAGATATTGAAGTAAGGAATAAGCTATACCTGAGAGAGGTGAAGTGTTGTCCCCCCAGACCCTTAGGAGCATATCTGTGACCCCGTGTCGCCCTCTTTCGGAAAGAATCAAGATAGTTGTTAAACCTCATAAAAATTGGTTCCATATGATATTAGAGGGTTTGACAGAAATTAAAGAGAACAAAGCTGATATAACGATAGTTAATTTGTCTAATAAAAGATTTGTTTTAGGAAGTTATGCTATGTGCAAATTAGAGTTATGTGAAATTGCTTATAATGGGATGATGGGAGCCACAACTCTAGCCCGCACAGACGAACGCACTAAGAATCTGATTATGCAAGCGCAAAAATTACGTCTCTCTGAATATCAGCCTGTAGTTAGTGACATTGTCAATAATTATTCCGAGGTAATTGCAGTTTTAGATGAGCCACCCGGGAGGATTGATCGAATTCCATTTAGCATTGAAACTGGGCAGGCGGAGAAGATCAGGGCAAGGCCTTATAAAAGTGGCATTCACTATTTTTTCCAGGAGAGCCAAAACTTCAGATCATACTCAGTGTATGAGCCACATAAGTCATACGCCACAAGGATACGTAACATATATGCCGGTGTGTATACATATATATATATATATATATATATATATATATATATATATATATATATATATATATATATATATATATATATATATATATATATATATATATATATATATTATCCACTCAGGATCCTCTGGTTCTGGTTCAACTATCTCTTTGCTGGCAGTGAACACACGATTAGTAAGCAGGAGACTTCCGAAACGTTCAAGCGCTCAACCTGGACATGACCATCTCACCTGATTATATATCACTAAATCTCAATATTCTGTCTCATATTCAGCCAGCAGCTCATAAAACTGACGATAATTAAATACCCTTGTAATAATAGTATTTACTGGCTGAGAAACCAACTGCATTACAGTCTTTAGGTTTTGCCACAAGTGCTTCCTGGTGAATTATACAATGAAATGTCGAAAAATTTTGAATTTCCTCCTCTTCCTCATTAATCCAGTCATTCTCTTTTCTTTGCCTATTATGGTCTTTTCCGTCTTTTTTCACCCTGTCCTTTACTATTGGAGGCCAGTTCGCTTCCACCAATAGCACATGATTCACTTGTTGAACGTACTTCTGTGGTTCCTTACTGTGGTTATGTATCATTTGTCGATTTTGAATATACCTGAATAGATTCACTGCATGAATTCCTGAAATATAATAAGCCTAGAATCTCTTCTTTTTATCAATATGAGTGATACGAAAAATTATGAAATTTATATATATTACTTTGAACATTTTCTCTAATCACTGATGATTTTTTTTCCATTTCTCTTTCTCTCGTACGAGTCGCCAATCAGGTCGTTGCAAGCTGCCAATGGCTCGCGAGCAGCGCAATGATGAACAATGCCTTATAAGGTACCCATTCATTTCCAGGGAGAGATAGAAAGGGAAATTAATAACAAGGGATAATCGAAGAGAGTGAATCCCACTGGGCTTCTCTAATTGTAGCTGTTAGGAAAAAGGATGGCTCGGTATGATTGTGTGTGTTGATTATAGGAAATTTAATACAATCATTAGGGATAATGCATTCCCTTTGCCCTCAATTGAAGAATTATTTCTGAAAGTATGGGATAGCAAATATTTTACAACTGTTGATTTAAAATCTGGATACTATCAAATACTCATTCAGGAAGAGAGAAAATGTAAAACGGCATTTATAGCTAACGATCAATTATTTCAGTTTAATTTTCTTCCTTTCGGTGTTAAAACTGCTCCAATTCATTTTTCTACAGTAATGATGGCGTTTTTGTCGCCTTTAATTGGCATAATGCTCTTTTTTATTTACATGATATCATAATTACAGAGAAAACGACCAAAGAACATAATAATATTCGTAAAGTTTTAGAAGCATTTGGCCGTAATGGTATGAAGATAAATTTTTCAAAGTGCAATTTTTTCTGTAAAGAGCTTGAATTTTTAGGTCACATAATAACCGCAGAAGGTATCCAACCCTGCCCTAGTAAAGTAGCATCAATTAAAGATTTCCCTAGGCCATATGACTTTAAGGAAGTAGCTGGTTTCCTTGGGCTCGCTGGGTATTATCGTAAATTCATAAGAGGTTTTGGAGAGATAGCGAGACCCTTAGATGCTTATAAAAACCAAAAAGTAATAAATTGGGGAGAGGAAGAAGATAGGGCCTTTAACCATTTGAAAGCTGCCTTAACTAGCAATGAATTACTCGCATATCCTAGATTTGATCCCCTGTTTTTAGTGACAACAGATGAGAGTAGCGTAGCTATTGATGGCGTAGTGTCTCAACGAGATGATAAAGGCAAAGACCAATTTGTTTTGCATCCCTGGCGTTAAAAGGAGGCAGAAAAGAATAATAGCACATTCGATCAAGAGGCTTTGGCTATTCTTTGGGTTTTAGAGAGGCATCGGTTCCTTTTATTAGGTCAGTCGATTGAGTTGCAAAGCGAACAATGCCCCTTACGCGATTTGTATCATAAAAGTGATTTGACCTCTCGTCAAGCGAGATATACTGAGAGATTGTTAGAATTTAATATAAAGGGTTTCCACCACATAGAAGGTAAGACTAACATGGTAGGGGATGCTCTCTCTAGAAGCGCAGTAATAGGAGTAACAACCAGGGCACAAGAGGAATTAAGAACGAAACCAAAATAGTAAAGATCCCCATAATAATAGAGAAAATGGAGAGCGGGATGACAGTTCTCGCAACGCACATACAGTAGATGGGAGAGAGAGAGAGTGGGAGAGAGAGAGAGAGAGAATTAACTCAGGAGAGAGAGAGAGAGAATCAACTCAGGAGAGAGAGAGAGAGAGAGAGAGAGAGAGAGAGAGAGAGAGAGAGAGAGAGAGAGAGAGAGAGAGAGAGAGTCCACTCGGGAGAGAGAGAGATGAAAATATGTGGATGACCGAGGATATGACCAGGGGTGTCCAGAATGAATGCACTGATGATGCAGGTTTAATTGACTCGGGAGGTTGGGACATAAAAGAAGTCCGACAGGGACAGAAAAAAGAGGAATGGATGGAAAGAGTGCGAGCAGTGATTAAAGGGGAATCGGAGAGTTATCTGTCATTTCTGAATGTGCCTCGTGATAAATTTTTTGTTGAAAATGTCTTATAATGTGCTTACGAGAAGAGAGGAAAGGAGTTTTGTGCACGGGTAGTTCTTCCTCCCTCTTTAATTAAATGAGCCATCCACATTGTACAAGCAAGTCTGTATGCAGGCCATTTAGGGATTGATAGAACATTAAAGAGATCATGTGAATGCTTCTTTTGGTTAGGAATGAAAAAGTCTATAGAGAATTATATAAAATGTATTTATGCTTGTAACTGTTTCAAAAAAAATAAAAACACTGTACCAGAAGCCAGAAAGTGGCCAATTGTTCCCATTAAATTTTATAGATTGCATATGGATGCAGTAGGACCATTTCCTATTGGGTTAACACAACATAATTATATATGAGTATTTGTAAATGCATTTACTCGGTACACTCATACTTACGCAATGTTGGATAAATCTGCAAATTCATTAGCACAGGCGCTTTGCTCTTTCATTACTAGGCTTGGTTGTCCAAAAATTTTTATAAGTGATATTGCTCTTGAGTATATAAATAAGGTGGTGAAATCGGTCATGGACTTGATGAAAATTGAACTCTTTTAAGTGACCGCATATAGGCCTTCAGCAAATGGCTTAGTAGAGTCACATACTAGGGAAGTAGTGCATATTTTGCGTTACTTAGTGGCTGATGACCCCCTTCATTGGCATGCCATGCTTCCTAGAGATGAGCTAGCTTTGAACGCTGCATATAATGCTTCGCTCAGGATACACCTTTCTTTTTAGTTTATGGACAGGATCCTGTGTTACCATATACGGTTCTCATTAATTCACAACAACTGCCAAATTATTCAACTGAGCAATACCGTGTATATTTATTAATTTCATTGAGGAGATTAATGAACACCACTGAAAGATTTTTGAAAAGAGCTAATGAAAATCACAGCTCAAAGTATGTTGGTCAGTTCAAAACCGCACCGGTAAAAGTATTTGTTGGCGATCGTGTGTATTTGAAACAATTACAACATGGGAAACACAAACTAGAGCCAGCGTATTTGGGTCCTTACCGAGTAAAGATGGTTAAGTCTAACACAGTTGTGATACAAAGCATTGTTAATGGCGCAGTGTCTGAACATCGTGAGGCACACATACATGTTGTACCTAAAGAGGTAGTTTTCAAAAGTGTTCCTCCTTACAACTGCATATGTGACATCCATCGAGTTGCTGAGTAGAAATATTTTTTTTTCCTTGCTGTTGTTGTTGTTTGAACAGACCTCATTTCTTCTTTCGACTTGTTTTAAATAAATGTGATGATAACATTGTTGAGTGAACCTAAAAACAGTCGAAGGTTAAATAGGTCAAGTGATATCTGTCTTTTGGATGCTGTATTCTTCATGTATTTATATGATTCTTGGTTGCTGGGGTCAGGGCGGTTCCCAAATTGCAAGTGGCTGCGGGATTAAAGTTCAACCTTGAGTGTTAGAGAATGTGTAGATGTGATTACCTTATACTTAATGTTATAAGAGAAAGCCGGGAAAATTAATGATTTTCTAGGGAAAACGGCTAGTGACCACCAGTTGAAAGTTGCAAGTGTAAGTGTTGTAGTGATTTAAATAAATGGTGAAACGGTGGTAGTGAGATGTGTTGTGAAATTGTGCCGTAAACTCGGACAAGTAAAATCTAGGGATGAAGGAATATCCATTCCTACCCCTGTCCCGCCCAAGAAGCCCGTATTGCCCGCAACCAGAGGGAGGTTATTAATGAGGTTATATAGACCTGATGTTATGGTCTTTTTTTTTTACTTTTGGTATTCTGTGTTTTCGTTGCAGGGGTCTTAAGAAGAAATGAGTGGCATTATTTATATTGTTTAGTGAACATTTTTACATGCAATATTTCATATTCTTTATTTTTTTGTGGAAGATGTGTTGTTTTTTGGGGGGTGATTTCTATATACATATTTTATGTTGTATTTCTTTTTAGTACATACCATGCCTACTCCGGGTTGGAGTGTCCATATATTGTTGACTAGTGAGGGCGAGTGTGCACTCCTCCGGGAGTGAGGAGCTTGGGGGTGGGGGGAAGGAGTAATGTCCTAATTCGTGTATGTAGATGTCTTATATATCAAGGTAAATGAATTCAATATTCATGAGTATTCCACAAAAACCTATGTGTGTGTATGTTTTGCAATAGCTGCATTTTGATAACGAAGGCAGCAGTTAGTTGCCGATGAGCACTTGAGCTGATAAGTCCCTCACCTGAGAAGGTAGATTGTTTAATGTGTACTTATGAACAAATCTTTTACAATAAATGAAGAAAACCAATATGCTGACGTCTCATTATCGGTATACACGGGTCATATATAAGATATTTATATATAAACATATATATATATATATATATATATATATATATATATATATATATATATATATATATATATATATATATATATATAAATTCTGATATAATCATACTTGAATAATAACATTCATCAAGTTATTAGATACTCTATAATTTACTTCCCTGGAGGTGTGTCACTGGTTTCTATAACTGGAAGTAGGTCGAGTTCGCGTACGAAAGCTACTCGTAGTATTTGTGATTGATCGCTCTAAATTATCTGGTAATTATTTACAAGAACGAAAGGTTCTTTGATGATTAATTTGTCGAATGCGAGAAAAGAGAGAGAGAGAGAGAGAGAGAGAGAGAGAGAGAGAGAGAGAGAGAGCAAATAATTTCTTGCTAGGTTGTTTGTCATGATATTGCAGATAGTAGAATAAGTTAAAAATTGAAATGGTGAGATGAGAAGTAACCTGAATAATATCCGATCATTATAAATGTGAAGTGAATGTTAATGTATTGTATCTAAAAGAGTGGAGGCTTATCTTTTATGTACACTCTCCTAATATGTTGAATAAGTAAATAGTTAAAGAAAGTAGGTTGATTAGGTAAATGACAAGCATCTTATTAGCTAAGTCTTTATTAATGCTCGAAGTTCCTGATGCATATGTTGATACTGGTAAGACCATACGATTAAATACTTTTCTTTTTAGAGAAAGTGACATTTTAGATTTCATAATCTCATTTTGTTTACCTACAGCTCTCCACCCTATGATTATCCTTCCTGTAAATTCGGTCTCGTGTCATGAGGAAACTCTTACTATTTGTCATAAGTACAAATATTCATTAACAATACCTAGAGGTTCGTTCAAAATCCGTGTTTGTTTTCTATGCCTTTTCATTAAACATTATCTCAATTTTACTCACATTCATTATCAGTCCTATATTTTTGGTTTCCCTATTCCAATCTATCATCTCTTGCATATCCTTCCCTAATTCACTAAACAAAACTATATCATCTGCAAACCTCAAGTTCTTAAGCCATTTCACATTAGTATCAATTATTACATTATTATCAATCTAAAACTTTCAAAACTTCTTTTAGGCATGCTGTGAATAATTAATGAGAGATGGGGTCTCTGTCTAACTCCCTCCTCAATTAGAATTTTCTCACTATCATTATATAGTTTTAGGATGGCTCTATTTCTTGTATGCATATCACCAAGTCTTCTAAAATAAGATGCATCTATTCCTTGTCTTTGAAGGACTAAAATTATAAAATGAGCAACAATACCTCGTTATTTATATGATATATAGAAACTGAGCTATATTGAGGAAAGTAGAATTCTGCACAAAAGATGAATCATATAATGGAAAAGAAAAGTTAGTTCATATAAAAAATAGTTTGGTCGGCTACCAATGCCTTCCTCACTTTGGTCTGAATTCCATTTATTTTCCATTATCCCTCGAACCATCTCACTCGGGATTGTTTTCGTGTTGCCTAAGATAAATGATCCTTCAAGAGTCTGATCAACTTCAGTAGAATACGGATGATTGCCTTAAGAGCATTCTGCTGATGGTCTTCCAAAGCCTAAAGTTTGAGGATGATTGAAGGAGAGGGTAGGGAGTGAGGAAGGGAGGTCTTGTCTTAAAAGGAAAGATAGACCACTTTGCAATTCGAAAGGGAGTTTCCTATGAACCATTTGTCCTCAATAGAGAGTGAGCCGATGGCAGAATAATTCGTATCTATAAACGTGTAGTATACCGGTCATAAGCCATAAACACACTTTAGGATGACCCTAAACTTTACGAATTGTAAAACCGGATATAGCCAAGTTCAGTTACCCATTGTGAAGTAGTGAATGGTTTGTATTTTGATGTATTGCAAATTTTCAAAGAAACTTAAGCATCAACAGAATATACTTATTAATGTTTATCAGATTTATTAATAGAATCTCATCCTAAACCACAATATATCTTTAATACATACATAATATGTATGTATTAAAGATATCTGTGGTTTATAAAGTCACGCAACAAAATTATATATCTAAGAGCATATGGACTGAGCTATGTAACACACGCTTACACGTAAAAACATAAATACTTAGTCACCAAAAGAGCATCATACTTTTAGTAGCGGAAAAAAATTACCCTAAATTTTAATCAATAGACTTCAAATATTTTACAAACAAATTACCATTCGATGCTTCAAGATCTTCAGCTCATCATATTTAACTGTAGTTGCATAAAACATTAACAAAGTGTATATATACCTGACGAAGAAATAATTGTAATATTGAAAGCATGCATCCTGTTCAGATATGAAAAAAAAAATCCCTCATAAAAGTTTGCAATGTCATATTTTCCTTGATGTTGATGGTTATGTAGGTTGAAAGAGATATTTACCTGCACTCAGAAAAATCTATATAAAATGACCTCGGAAAACATCACAAGAGATTGTAATTTCAAAACAAAATTCGAAAATTTCTTTTTTAGAATACTTCATGGAGGGTTTTTATTCGTGATTTTATATTGTACAACAGAAGAGCCTTATCGTCAATTGCAGCTTTCATCAATCGAAAGAAAACCAGTCTCATTAGGTGTGTAGTTCAATGACTTCCTCATTGGTTCATAGAAGCCCATTCTCTCAAATCCAATTTATTCCTTACAGTTACCAGTGAATAGTCGTGAATACTCAGAGCATGAACTTTCAACTATATATATATATATATATATATATATATATATATATATATATATATATATATATATATATATATATATATATATATATATATATATATATATATATATATATATATATATATATATATATATATATATATATATATATATATATATATATATATATATATATATATATATATATATATAATGAATATCATCATTGGAATAATTTTTGGTGGGCGTTTCCAATTCAAACATATATTTTGTTTTGTTATAAGACTGAGATTTTTTTAATTTTTCATTTAGCCAAACAGTTGAGCTGGAGAGTTGAATAACCGTCGAAACCCCCCCCCCCCCCCCCCCCTGGATAGGTATTGTTATTTCACGGCCTGTGATAGGTTTCGATGGGTCTACCTCTACCCGAGATCCCCCAAAAAAACATAAAAAATTCACTTGCAAGTCAATTCACAACCTTATAATATATAAAAAATTCAAAGAGTATTTCAATCTCCAAAAAAGTGAATTAAAGCTAAGTCCAAAATAAATATTTATTACAAATAAATTAATAAAATAAGTATAAAAAACTACAAAAATATTCACCTAAAATCTAAATATGGAAATAAACTAAAACTATTCTAAGCCCCTTTTCTACGATAATTGGGCACCATTTGCTGAGATCCAGGGGCGGGAGGACCCCCAAGGGACCGTTTCCTGAAATAAGAAAAAAGTATATATCTTATGGGCCAATTTATTTAGGGTAGTTAAATGACTTAGTTAGTGGCTGAAATTTTTACAGAATATTTTATTACTATCATACTACGAAAATGTGTAAAAAAATCTGCACTCGGATATTATTTAGTGTTATAAGATATAAAGGTGCAATTTTCTTTTTCTCTTGTTTTTTTTTTTTTTTTTTTTTTTTTTTTTTTTTTTTTTTTTTCTAATTATGAAATTTATCAAGAAAAATCCTTATCTCCATTGCTGAGCATGGTGTCTATGCAAAAAAAAATCAGAAATTTTGTAAAAAAAAAAAATATGAATACATAAAGCTATGCCAGCTTACCTCTCAGATATGCTAAAGAAATGGTCGCCTACCACACCACCTTGTAAGGCTGGATCTGCTACCTAAAATGGCGAAAGATATTTCAATATCGGCGAGTTATTTACTTATATAATTGTTCGAAGATGTGCATAAAAATATTATAGTAGCTGGAATGAAGTTTCTAGATTATTTTGTAATCAAAAAAATAAAACGATGATCATAATCAAGTTATCATAAAAGTACAAACTTACAAAAACAAGAAAAATTATAAACTATTTTATAAAAACATACGTGGTAGAAGTTATTCACAAACACTTTACAACAATCCTTTTCATACATGCCTAAACACTACTGCACATTCAACACTTATATAAAACTTTGATATTACACAACTTACCCCAATTACGTATGGATGGGTCGAGCTTGACCCGAGGGTATATCAGAAATAGCACAAGGAAAATAGCAGGGATGAAATGCATCCTAACCCGACTGCTGAGCACACTGAACTAAGGTCTCGCAGTTCGATATCATGCACAACCAATGCAGACGAAAAATTATGGCAAAAAAAAAAACTGGTTTTTTTTTTTAACTTCACCGGGTCGTATACGACCCACCACACCTATCCAGGGTGTTAAGAAGATAAATCAATTTGACAATTTCTTCAACTCCACAAACAAAACAATTCTCTAAATTTCAGTACTTGAATTGAAGTATGACTTTCTGTTCTGACTGATGAAATGGCCATATTATAGGTCTTTATGTTGCATAGATTGGAAATAGAAGACATATCTCAAAATAAATGGTGAGAAAAAAATATTGACGGTCTATTGATTATTACCTACTCCGAAGAGGTTATAAAATCGAGTAGGATTATGTATCTATTATTTTAATTGCATATGTGCCTGTCTGTCTATGAAGAGGATTTCATCAAAAATACTCGACAGATTTTAACGAAATGTTTAGCACAGATCGACCTTAGGTCATGGGCGGCCACAGTAAATTTTGGAGATAACCAAGATCCTGCATTCAAGATCCGGATTAGCATTCTTCACTATTTAAAGGATAACGTCAAAAGAAATTGATGGATTTTGACGAAATTTCCACCAAATTAACCTTTTGAGATGATACGGTTACAGACACGGATTTTGAATCCCGATTTATCTGTCTGTCTGTGTGTCTGGGGACAGGGCTACATCAAAACTACACGACATATTTGACAAAATTTTCACCACAGATATATCTTAGTCTGTGGATGACTCCATCAACTTTTGATGATGATCCGGTTCCAGTTCCGGATTTTAAACAGATTCATCTTTCTGTCTAATGTCTTTGGACAGAGTTACGTCAAAACTATTCAACGGATTTTGACAAAATTTTCACCAATGATAGATCTTAGTCAATGGACTGCTCCATTAACTTTTGGAGATGATTTAGTTCAAGATCTGGATTTTAAATCTGGATTTATCTGTATGTCTGTCTGTCATAGACATCGTTAAGTCAAAACTACTCGATGAATTTTGACAAAGTTTTCACCATCAGATAGATCTTAGTCTATGGACGACTTCATTCTTTTGGAGATGATCTGATTCCTGATCCGGATTTTAAATACAGATTTACATGTCTCGCCATCTGTCTGCGGACAGGGTTATGTCCAAGCTTCTCGACAGATTTTGATGAAATTTTTACCACAGGTAGATCTTATTTTATGGACAACTCCATTAAATTTTGGAGATAATCTAGATCCTGATGTGGATTCTAGATCCAGATTTAAATTTTTCGCTATTTAAAGATGACATCAAAAGAAATTGCTTAGGTCGCAAGTCGGCAAAAGTTGTTTTCAACTATGGTAATGGGCCAGTTTATGTGGACTTCCCTGCGTATTTTGATTAGGAAATCAATGCAGTTGCAGTGAAAAAGGTGGCGTGAAAATTCTTGGTTTAGAGGATGAGATAAGATCCTCATTCTACATAAGCCGAAGGTCAGTAAATGTGCTTACCTCATCATCAAAAGGAGGTCTTGGAAGCTCCCTGAGGTAATGTGGGCACATGCAGGAGGGCGAGTGGTAATATCTTACTTATGAATATATCTTTTTTTCAGCATAAATGTGCAATTGCATGATTAGTTGGTGCTCCACCAGCTCTTATTGAACAGGAACTGGCTGTGCAGGGTCATACGGGATAGACTAATAATAACTGATGAGTAGTAGGCTGGCCATGGTACCAGCCACCCACTGAGATACTACCGCTAGAGAGATGATGGGTTCTTTGACTGTCCAGACAGTACTACATTGGATCCCACGCTGGTTACTTCTCATTTTATTTTTTGCCTACAAAAGCCCCGAATAGTCAGGCCTATTCTTTCCACATTCTCCTCTGTACTCATACACCCTATAACACTGAGATTACCAAACAATTATTCATTTAGGGGGTAACTACTGCACTGTAATTATTCAGTGGCTACTCTCCTCTTGGTAAGGGTTGAAGAGACTCTTTAGCTATGGTAAGCAGCTCTTCAAGGAGAAGGACACTCCAAAATCGAACCATTGTTCTCTAGTGTAGTGTAGTGCCATAACCTTTGTACAATGGACTTCCACTCTCTTAGAGTAGAGTTTTCTTTCTTGATGGCACACTTGAGCACACTATGCTATCTTATTTCTCTTTTTTGAAGTGTTTATAGTTTATATATGAAAGATCTAATTTACTATTGTTACTGTTCTTAACATGTTTTGTTTTGATGGTTTATTTCTTCTTTTGTAGTTTATTTCTTTCCTTCTTTCCTTTCCTTGCTGAGCTATTTTTCCCTTTGGAACCATTGGGCTTATAGCACATTGCTTTTCCAAATAAGGTTATAGCTTAGCTAATAATAATAATAATAATAATAATAATAATAATAATAATAATAATAATAATAATAATAATAATAATAATAATAATAATAATAATAATGATAATAATAATATCAATAATATAATTGAATTATTTACAAATACTCGATATCAGTTATATAGCTAAAACTAACTAGATTTAATGATATAAACACATGCAATTACCAGTATTACTGAGGATTTAAAGAAAAATAACTGTTCGATTGATCCGTTGATAATATCCGAAGTGATTGGAGACAGAAACTTTACTAGTCCTGGGGACATAATTACTTGAATAGTAATACTAGTATCGATGAGTGTAAGTTTCCTAAATCTGAGCAAGTGATTATAGTTACACCAGTTCAGAAAGGTCCTCTATATTGTCTGGAATTAAGTTCAAACAGCCCTACTTTTAGAAACTATCTATTATTTCAAAAGTGCTAGATTGTGTAATTCTTGAACCAGTAATTAGTCACTTACGAAGAATTGAATCATTACCAGACAACCAGTCAGCATACACAGAGCTATTTGTTTTTTTGTAAATATGGTGCAAATGAGAGAATAGGACAAATGTGCTACCTCGATATTGGTCGAGCATAGCGCTAGTTCTGATCCAGTTATGCATAAACTGCTACATGATGATTTATAGTCCATCGGTATTGAGGATCAAGTTTTTAAATATCTAAAAGACTATATGGTAGACAGAAACTACTGTGTACAAATTGGAAACTCTCATTTGTCATATGACCCATTAAACGGAAGGGTACCACAGGGAAGTGCATTAGGCTCACTCTTATTCTGTAGCTGTATTATCTGTGTATCAAAAGTTCTATAGAGGCATGAAGGGAAATTTTAATGATTTGCGAGTGATAAACATTATTACATCTTCATAAAAACGATGTTATTTATGATAATTTGGACACTTTGAATTTTGTTTACTAGTTTTAGTGAATGGATGACAGTTATAAAAGTAAAACAAAATAAAAATAAAACAATGTTTATTATGATTGGAAGGTAAACAGCTTAAGAAACTTTAGTGACATCCAAACTAATATAAAAAACAATTCAATCCCGGTATATTGTCAGATATTTTTGGTTTTTGTAAAGAAATATCTGTGAGAACATTCTGAAGAGATATTTGTCATAAAATGTATTATTACTAGGACTGATTGCAGCAATCCCATTTACAGCAATCTATTCAAAGTGCAAATAAAAAAAAAAAAAAAAAAAAAAAAAAAAACATAAAAATCAGACCGATAAAAAGTCTCCAGCCCCGAGAAAGGATTAACATTTTTACTAATTCAATTACAAGAGCTGCCCATTAAGGATAGAATGGAGATTAAGGTATGTGTAATAACTCATCGAGTCATCAGAACCCGAAGTTCAAAATATCTAAGAGAATTGCTAATCATCGCTTAGCCAACAAATTATGTACACACTTGAATTGTTACAGATGATTTAAAATTATTGGAAGCCAGAATTATGTCTACTGAACATTTAGGAGACTGAAGATATCAAGGCTTTCAAGAAGAAACTGAGGGCTATCCTTTTCTGAATATTTGGTTGATATGGATTTGATAATAACATGCAGTATGTTGTGTGATATGCTAAATAATAAAAATGTATAAGATATAACTGATTTTGCAGGTCTTGTAGGGTACATGGCTACACTGTGTGATATGACCGGGAAAACAGCCCTTGAGGTAAAGTATTTGGCCATGTTTGGTGGAAGGTAGCCACTACTAATAAAACATGAAAGTGGGATACATTTTAAATATTGGAGCAGTACCTGAAGGTCATAGATATAGAAACCGTATATAGTTGATAAGAAGGTATACACAGAATCCCGTTATATCTCTAAATCTGACAAGAATCTTGTTACTCTCCATCTGCATATTTTCATACCATCGTTTTGTCAGGGACTTGTATCTGATGATACTGATACTGGAACTCGGCAAATATATTGGAGATCATGAACCATCTGCAATTTATCTGGCAACTTATTCATTGCATATATTATTGCAGGATTACTTCTTCAACAGTTGTTTTAATGACATTAGCTGAGGCCATAGGTATCATTCCTCTGTGCTCTGGACGATCTATCAAATTTCTCAGTTCCATACCTATCTAAAATCACAAAAAGAGATTAACCTTATGAGCGTTATTGCTTTTAACTGAGGAATAAAACAGTTTTTAAATGGTCTCATACATTTAATTTTTCCGAGATCGAAAGCCAAATAGCTACACTTGCATTTTTTGTTTGTAGTAGTATGCATCCATCAATAATAATAAGAATTTTAGCTGAATTAATATTTCTTCTAGCATATCCTAATATATATCCTGAATTAAGAATTTCAATTTGTTTTTAATGATTTCTAACTAGTCTGAAGTGTGATTTTATCTTTTTATCAACGGAAATAATCAATCTCCACAAACAAAAGACATAAACAAACACGTGAAAACCATCAGTGTAATACGTATAAGTATATACAGAAGGTGTAACTTTTTTTTTCATTATCTTAATGACGTTTACATTATTCTTGTATTAATGTGCATGAGACGCTTCTCTTTCACTTAACTGTTTGCTCTCAGACAATTAATTCCAATTACAAGCAACTGGTTGAACCCAATAGGATTCCTGATATACACCAGTGATGTTTCCTTCATTGGTTAATTTCATGTTATAATGAAAGTGATTTGAATGTATTTTGTGTGGGTTAAATAAGGTTAAATTGAAGGGTTTGAATATGGATATACCTGCTAGTATAAATGAGCTTAGAATGAGTGTTAGGAATGAAGTATCGAAAGAAATGGCATATAAGGAGGAGGATAGTATGCTTGAGGGTGAATTGTTATCAAAAGTATTGTTGGTAGTAAGTATGTTATATGGTGGCACTGTTTATTTGTATTTTGGGTGGAATCGTCCGATGCAGTACCGAGAAAATAAAGAGACTGAAAGGGAGTATATATTGAGGTTACAATGTAATGAAAGATGTTGCAAGTTGTTGAGTAAGAAGGAGTATTGTCCTAGTGATTTGAATCAGAGTGGTATGAGCATAGAAGATAGCGAAGATGACCATGGGTGTGATAAGGATGACCCTATTGATAGGAGAGTAAACATTTGTATGCATGGTGTAAAAGGAAGAATGATGACGTATGTGGGTATAAATGAGAATGAATACTGTAGTTTAATTGATACAGGTGCGCAAGTGTCTTTAGTGAATATGTCTGTTATCAAGGAAATAGAGCGGTACAATTGGGAAGTGAAACGGCAATGTACGAGTGTGAGAATTCATGGGATAGGTAAAGGAAGTTTGCTAGTTTAGGAAGAAGTGCGTTTGAAAGTAAAACTGGGAAGTATGGAGGTGGAACATAATTTTATTGTAATGGGAGAGAATGAGATGCCTAGTTTTTTTTTTATAGGAATTGACTTTTTAAGATTGCGTGATTTATCAGTTGATATTGGTAGTGGTTTGCTTCTGAAGAATGGATGTCAAGTAGTTGTGATAGAAGATAATAGTGTATTTATGGCGAATTTTGTTGGCATGGTTGATATTACGAGGAGTGAGGATGATCTACTAACTAAATAGGAGGTGGAAGAAATGCAAGATGAATGTGAGGAAATTAAAAGGTTACGTGAATGTATGTTGAATAGTATTGAGGTAGAAGAATGGCCGTCTGATTTAGAGGTGTATAAGAAAGTTAGTAAGAGACTTATTGTGTGTAAGAATATTGTTTATTTTCTACATAAAGGAATGGATGAAGATATATATGTTCCTGTGTTTCCAATGCATACAGCAGTAAGTATGTGTATGTTAGTGCATGACAGATATGGGCATCTGGGTAAGAATAAATTATGGGAATGCATGCGTGAGAGATTGTTTACACTTGGGTTGAGTCAGATATGTAAGGATGCAGCGACTACGTGTGAAGATTGCCAGAAAGGGAAGTATCAGAGAGTGCATGCTAATCCGCCTGTTTTGAGATTACGTATGAAAGAACCATTTGAGATGTTTGTGATTGATTGTGTTTCGTTGCCTGTGACTGCGAGAAGACATGTGGGAATGATTGTTATGGTTGATCACATGAGTAAATTTACCTATGCAATACCTATCAAGGATAAACGGAGGGAGACTGTTGCAAGAATGGTTGGTCAAGTGATGCTGCCGATGTGTGTGTGTAAGCCTGTGAGAATGTTAAGTGATAATGGCCCTGAGTTTGTTGGATGGGAGTTTGAGCAGATGTTAAGAGTATGGGGTATTGAACATGTGTATTCGACTCCTTATATGCCAAGTGCGAATGGGTTGGCTGAAAGGACTGTAAGAACATTAACTGAAATTTTGCGAATGATGAGTACATGTGATAATGATTGGGATTTGTATGTTGGTAGAGCGTTGTGGGCTTACAATGCAACAGTGCATAAGAGTACGGGTATGTCTCCATGTAAGTTTGTGTTAAATTTTGAAAAGATAATAAGACCGAGGTTGGGTGTGTCGGAGGATGATAGAGATGTGTGGAGGAAAGCAAATAAGAGGTTTGAAAGCTTTAAAGTTGGTGAGAGAGTGATGAAAGAAGTAATTGAAAAGGGTAGAATGAATGTAAATAAGGTGCGTGATAAATTTGAAGGTCCCTATGATGTGTTAGAAGTTGGTTCGAGTGGATTAAGTTACGTTTTGGGTAAGTTGTGTGTGGGTGGTATTGTGGAAAAAATTAGGGCCCACCACAACTAGTTGCGTAAATGGAAAGAGGTACCTGAGTATATCCAAGAGAATGGGATAAGTAAATGGTAGAAAAGGAACAAGGGTGAACCTAGTATGTATGAGGACTTAGGTCTGGAAGGTAAACAGTTGGTGTTAGTAGAATATAAGAAAAGGAAGAATACAAGAGCTTTAAGTAAAGATGAAAGAAGGGGAAATTTTATAAGTAAAAGTGAGAATAGAAATAAGTATGACAAGGGTGTAAATGTGCAAGTGTGTATGGAAGATAAATGTGTTAATACAGATGAATCATGGCTGAGTATGAATGATACCTATAGTGTGTGTGGCTTTTCCTTAGGTGATGTAAAAGAAAGGATGACGAATGCGAGAGTGAGAGATAGGAGAATGATTAGTAGTATGAATGAATCTTTTACTAAAGTTGAGAATGTTTTTGATGAAATGGATGAACTGTTTACAGAAATGAGTGTAATTATAGGGCCAGATGAGAACGAGGTAGATATGATTGTACATGGTATATTAGATGATAGGGATTTAGATAAGAATAGTGTTAATGTAGCGAATGGTTGTGATAAGGAAGAAGTGAATGAGAGAGTGTATGGAGGCCCAGTTACTCGGAGTAGAAGTCCCGTTCCCGACTGCGACTGGGTTATGAAAAAAATAATGTAAGTGTTGTGTTAGAAGGATTTGGCAAAGTAAGGGGGGAGGAATGTGGAGGATTTATTTTTTGCTTTATTCTTATTTTTTGTTTTTGCCAAATCCTGTGAGAGAGAGAGAGAGAGAGAGAGAGAGAGAGAGAGAGAGAGAGAGAGAGAGAGAGAGAGAGAGAGAGAGAGAGAGTGAGAGAGATATTGTGTTAGCGAGCGAAAATAGTTAGGTTAACGATCGTTGGTGGTGAGAAAGACTTGGTTTAAATGAGATTGTTTGTTTACATTTTTTAGTTAGGTTACGACAGTGGTGAATGTTTCGGAGCGAATGCTTTTTTTGATTGACTGCTGATAGAGGCGGTTGTGTGTGTGATTGCTGGATTTACTATTATTCTTTATTACCAGCAAGGAAGTGATTATTTATATTCTGAGCCGTAATTCCTCCTTTGATGAGGCTAACTCCTTTGGAGAGTTATTTTCCGAATGCTGATATATAGTTGATGACCTGGCCTGTGATTGATTTTGTATTAAGACTGCTCTTTGGATTGACGATTGTTGATGACCGGCCCGTTTACTTCCGATTGATGATGATGATGATAATGATGATGATGATGATAATGATGATGATGATGAGTATAAGTTCCATCCTAATCACCGAGACAGTTGTGGCAAATTGCCACACAGTTTAATGTTATTTTAAAAGCTGTGATTGTGATAGTTGCCGTAAAAGACTGTCGGCTTTGTGTTGGTGTTCATATATATATATTTATTTTTTGGTGTTGGTTTGCGGTGTAATTTAAGTTTGTTAGGGTTTTTTTGTGTTTATTTGGATGGTATTACGTTTTATTTATCTTTAGTGTTAAGTTTTGATTAGTTTAAAGTGTTAAGTTTTGATTGGTTTAAAGTATTTATTTTGAATGTGGATGGTTTTATGATTTATTTTAAGTTTTAAGAATTATAGTTTTAAGGTTATGTTTTGATTTGTTTTGTCCTTTTTTTCCAAGAGTCTGGTTGTAGATTACGTAAGGGGAAAGTTTGTTTTGTGTAGACCATTGTCAGTAAGTGTGATTCAGGGTGTGGGGGTTGTCCTTGCAACATCCCGCCACAACGAATGACATTTAATACCGAATTCTATCATGGTAATATACTTCCACTGGGAATTCATTTTATGGTAACAGCTTCTGGCCGGGTGGGGGTTTGAATCTCCACCCGGCCAGAAGCTGTTACCATAAAATGAATTCCAAGTGGAAGTATATTTCCAAGATAGAATTCGGTATTGAATGCCATTCGTTGGTGATATATATATATATATATATATATATATATATATATATATATTATATATATATATATATATATATATATCATAAATGAATGTTAGCAAATAAAATATAAAGAAAATATATAAGCGATAGGTTAATAATGAGAGGCAATAAGTGGCAATAAACCACTGAATAGGAAAAGCATACAAATAGCAATTTTGATCAGATTGTTATTCATGAAAATTTTATAGCGATAGTTCAAATCGTAATTATTCACGCTCAATGTCTCTCAATTGCGTTTGAGTTTTAGCCGAGGTATTATTTCGAAATGTTAGAAAGGGGTATTAATGGGAATTTTATTGAAATATTCAAGGGGATATTCGCTGACACAGATACCCAAGGAGTAATTATCCGTCGTGATACATTGACAAGCAATTTCTGACTAATATCAGCCATTGTAAGTCATTTCCGATAAAGTAAATATTTGGATATTAATGAAAATAAACACATGATTTATAC
>NC_090760.1:58328510-58337636 GCF_036898095.1 Palaemon carinicauda | reverse complement strand
TTTTGAGCGAAGCGAAAAAATCAATTTTTAGGTGAGATGGCCATGTCGCCCTGATGGAAGTTCCTATAGGGTAGCTTCCTAGGGTATATCACAACTACGGCGATATTCCCGGAGAATTTACCTTAAGATACCAGAATTCTAACTCCTGGAGCGAATATCCATAATGAAAGGGATATCGCGACATATCAGAGGACGTATTCTTGACACGCCACATGGCAATCTGCACCCCAAATAGAGATTACGTATCGAGGGGTCAGTTGGCAAGAAACGAAATTGGGAAAGAAAAAGGGGGAGCCGCTCCCAAGGCTCCCTATTCTCCAGTTTCGTAAGCGTGCCTGGCGCCAATCCTGGCGCCATCTGTATTCCTTGTAGCATACACGAGGTGCTACAGATACTGTATGTAGGGAGGGGTCTTACAGCCCTTTCATAGAAAGGGGAAAGGGCGGGGTCCATCAGGACGACATGGCCATCTCAGCCAAAAATAGATTTTTCGCTTCGCTCAAAATCCGTTTTTTGGGCTCAAGCCATGTCGTCCTGATGGAAGTATACCAGAGCATTACTGTTTCTGTGGATTCTCAGAACGTGCCGTACTCCCCGGAGGTAATTCTTCCCGGTCGACAAACCTAGAGACCTAAGATGTTACCGTTATACATCTTTTCAACTAACCATAAACCATGTTAGAGCTTCCTGCCCCCTACAGGGAAGAGTCCTACTAGACTCTGGAAAAGTCTCGAAGAGTACATATACCTATGTATCGAATACCAGGCAAGCTAATATAGTGGTCTCACCCTATATTAAGTAAAGCATAGTTTGTAAAGAACCACTGCGTCAATATGAAATATCGACCAGTTCTCCGCACAATACTTGTATTGGACAAAGGTTTATATCCGCATAGAATAAACTTGTAAAATCGCCACCGTCCCCTTCTGGGACGGAGTCCTCCCGATAAGGGAAAGCATAAACCAATGCAACATAGCTTGCATACAGGAACAATCTATTAGAATTATCCCAGATAAATATACATAGAATGAATGCTCAATTATATCAATAAATTGACACAGGTGAAGGGACGCAAGTTTCTCAAGAACAAGTTTATTGATAGACAATAAACAGACAGGTTAACAACAATTCTATATATATATATATATATATATATATATATATATATATATATATATATATATATATATATATATATATATATACTATATATTATATATATATATATAACCAAAACTTTAAGCATAAGTCCCGATAATAAACAGAAACTTGTTTATCCGAAAGAGAAACATTAGTACCACTTTTAACATACCGAGGTATGAGGGTCAGAAAAGTCTGTATTACTAATCAGTTACATAAGCGTTCGAAACGCTCGGCACACATGTCTGCTCTTATGCTAGGTTCACCTTTGGAAGGGGAACAGTCAACGTGGGCACCTCAGTGCCCTCACTTAGTTTGTAGCACAGAATGTAACTACACACTCACCCTGGAATTAATTGTCCCAATTAAAACCACTGTTCCTCGCAGAGTTAAAACAGCAGGGTTAACGACGCAACCCACTTCTCCCACAGAACTCTTTAGTTGCTCCACTTGCATTGCATAGTGGCGAAAGAACACTCTGGAAGACTTCCAGCCAGTGTATGAACGGAGATGTTCAAAATCCATACAATTAAGGAAATTTAAGGATGAAGCAACTTTCCTCGGATCGTGACCTGCGGGTTGTACTGTCAGGATCCGCTCTACGAATAAAAATATGCGATTTTCGCCCTGAGTTGATTCAGTGATAAATTTGAGCCTGATATTTCTCCCCTGAATAGTTGACCACCCAAGAAATCTGAAGTTCTATGAAGATAGACCTTTAGGCATTCTGCTGGACGTAGAGATGCATCTCCTTTCAGAGGGCAGATTCTACAGGGACCCCACCTGTTGGTGGGTAACTCATTCTTGGTGAGAAAAAAAGGATCCGGAAACAGGTTCAGTTCTCCCCCATCCGGGAACTGAACACGACCTCCCTCTCTCGAGAGGGCTACAATCTCACTAACCCTGGCCCCGGACGCGAGTGGAAATAGGAAAATAACTTTTTGGGTCAAATCCATTAACGCACCCTCCTCATTGCTCCACAGAGAAGCGAAATAAAGAACTTTGTCTAAAGACCATGAAATGGGCTTTGGAGGTGCTGAAGGTCTGAGCCTAGCGCAGGCTTTCGGAACTTTATTAAAGATCTCGTTAGCGAGGTCGACCTGGAAGGCCTATTGAATGGGTCTTGTCAAAGCAGACTTACACGTCGAAATCATGTTAGCTGCCAACCCTTGACCTTGGAGGTGGATGAAGAAAGATAAGCAGAAGTCCGTCGAGATCTCCTGCGGATTCTTTGCCTTGACAAAGGCCACCCATTTTCTCCAAGATGACTCATATTGCCTTCTAGTAGACTTGCCCTTATATTCCTCTAGGAAGTCTATGCTGGCTTTCAAAATCCCGAAACGCTTTCTCACCGCTAGGGAGAGAAAATCATGAGCTGCAGGGTCTGGTTTTCTGTAATGAAGCACAGACAGCCGACTTCTGGACTCGCTGGGTCAGAACTGGATCTGGTAGCGGTAGAAACTTCAACCGTAGTTCCAATGCCATGGGGAACCACACGCTGTTCGGCCACTTGTGGGCCACTATTGCCGCTACCCTTTGAAGGATCTCAGTTTGTTGAGGACCCACAACAGAAGGTTGTGAGAAGGGAACAGATAAATCCTGGACCATCTGTTCCAGTCGAGGGACATCGCGTCCACTGCTTCCGCTAAGGGGTCCTCGTACGGGGACACGTACAGGGGCAACTTCTTGTCTTTCGTCGCAAAGAGGTCTATCTGCAGTTCTGGGACTTGTTCAGAATAAAGGAGAATGATCCTGCGTCTAAGGACCATTCCGACTCTATCGGTGTGAACCTGGATAGAGCGTCCGCTGTCACATTGCGGACTCCTTGAAGGTGAACTGCCGACAGGTACCACTTCTTCTTTTCTGCCAATCGGAAGATGGCCAACATCACCGGGTTGAGAGGTGGTGACCTCGATCCTTGTCGATTCAAGCATCTCACAACTACCTCGCTGTCCATCACCAACCTTATGTGGATCGAGTGACGCGGGGAGACTTTCTTTAAGGTAAGGAACACTGCCATACCTTCTAGAAAGTTTATGTGAAAGGTCTTGAATAGCTTGGACCAAGTCCCCTGGACTTTTTTCCGATGAGTGACCTCCCCGTCCCTCCTTCGAGGTGTCTGAGTGAATCGTCACCGACGGGGGAGGTGGCTGAAGAAGAACCGACTTCTTTAGATGTCTGGCTTGGGACCAAGGCCTGAGAAGAGTACGTAGCCGAAGCGGAACTGGTCTTCTCAGATCTCTTCGCGCGTTTGATGCATAACTTCTCCAAACTCCGGTTGCATCCTTTAGCTGTGCTCTTAGCACTGGGTCTGTCACCGAAGCAAACTGGAGAGAGACCAGTACCCTCTCCTGTTCGCGTCTTGATATCCTTTCGGAATCTAGAAGTCTCTTGACAGAACCCGCTATCTCCTTCCTTTTCTTCGCCGGGATGGAGAAACGATGTGACATTAAGTCCCAGTGGATTCCCAGCCACTGGAACTTTTGACATGGAGAAAGTCAAGACTTTATTCTGTTGATCTTGAAGCCTAGATACTCTAGGAACTGGATCACTTGACTGGAAGCTTGCAAGCATTCTGTCTCGGATGCTGCCCACACCAGCCAGTCGTCCAGGTAGGCTACTACCTGAATTCCCTTTAGGCGTAATTGTTTGAGAGCTACGCTCGCAAGCTTCGTGAAAATCCTTGGGGCTATATTTAGCCCGAATGGCATGGCTCTGAAGGCGTATAGTCTTCGTTGTAGCTTGAACCCAAGGTAGGGGGAGAGTCGACGGTTGATTGGAACGTGCCAATAGGCGTCTGACAAGTCTGTGGAGACGGAATATGCCCTCTTGGGCAGTAAGGTCCTTATGTGTTGCAGAGTTAGCATCTTGAATTTGCAATTCACTATGAACTTGTTGAGTGGCGACAAGTCCAGAATGACTCTGAGCCCTTCCGAGTCTTTTTTAGGAACACAAAACAGCCTCCCTTGGAATTTGATGGACTTCACCCTTCGGATCACATTTTTCTCCAACAGTTCTTGAACGTACTCCTCCAGAACGGGGGTGGAGTGTTGGAAAAAACCGAGGGCACGGGGGTGGAGTGCTGTACCAGCTCCAGCCCAGTCCATTCTTGAGTAGGCTGTGGGCCCAGGGATTGAAGGTCCACCGATTCCGAAAATTCTGAAGTCTCCCTCCTACCGGCATCATCTCACTTGGACTGCCGTCCTGAGGTCTTGCCTCCCCTACCGCGACCGCCCCTGAATCCCCTTCCCCTTGAGGGGCGCCTATATGAGCCTCTGGCTGCTCCTCTAGGCTTTGCTCGAAAGGAAGTAGACTGCCCTTCGAACGTTGGGGTGAACACCGTGGACTCTGTCAACACGGCCTGGGGTACCCACTGGAAAGTGGTCGGGGTTTGTGCCACCATCTGGGGCACTGAAGGCATCGGCAACTGTTGTTGCTGTTACTGTTCAACTGGCTTGGCTGGCCGAGACGGTAGCCTAGGCCTTTTAGTCTTCCTCTTCGCTTGGGGACCCTCATCCGGGGAAGACTTTCTCTTGATAGACAGGCCACACTTTTGGAGAAGATTTCTATTCTCCGTGGCGGCCTTATCCACAACTTCTTTGACCAATTCGCTAGGGAAAAGGTCTTTGCCCCAAATGGTGGAGGAGATTAGTTTCCTTGGCTTGTGCCTCCCCGTAGCCAAGGTGAACACGAACTCCCTACAAGCTCTCCTCGCCCTGACGAAGCTGTAAAGATCCTTCGTCATTGTGGCCAGATGAATCTTGGCCACTAGCATGAACATTTCATGGACCTTGGGGTCACTTGCCATCGTCTCAAGATCGGTCTGAAGAGACATTGAAGCAGCCAGTCTTTCTTTTGTCACGAGCTCTCTCCGCAAAAGAAAGTCCGACAGCTTAGGGAGGTTCTCACCGAACTGACGTCCGGCAATATCAGCCTCCAACTTCCCGACTGAGAAGGGAAGTTGGACGTCCTTCCAGTCCTTGTGGTCCATGGGTAGGGCCAGCGACAAGGGTTTACACTCCTCCAGGGAGGGGCAAGGCTTGCCAGCATCGACTGCTTTTAATACAGCCGCAAACCCTTTCTGCAAAAAGGGGAAGACTCTAGCAGGAGAGGACACAAAGGAAGGGCGCTTCTTACTCAATGCAGTAACTTTTGAGTTTGTGAAGCCCCTCTCTTTCATCGAAGATGAAAGCAAAGCTTGAGCCTTAACATGGTCCATCACTATGACCTCCTTCGGCTCTGTCTTCTCCTTTGAAGCTGGTTCCTTCCTCAACCGAACATAACAGTCCGGGTATGACCCTTTGCTGGACCAGAATTCCACTTCCTCAAGGGGAACTGAACCCAGCTTATCCGACATGACGATCTTTCCAGTCGTCATCGGCATGTGCTTGACATAACTCCACGGGTTAGCATTTGAGCACAAGGGAAGGTGTTTCACATTGAGCCTTTCCTGGGGCCCACGTGATGCTGCAAGCTCCTGCATCTGCAGTTCCATTGCAGCCGCCTTCTCCATATTCTCCTTCTGCATTTGTTGGATCATTCCAACACTGAAGGAGAGGGTCTGTCCCAGCTCTACTGGGAGAGCGGACGATGTTGAGGGAATAGGCTCAGGGATCAGAACCGGAGCAGCCGACACCTCGTTGGCTTCTTCCTCTACGATGTCTGGGGCTTGATCTCCATCCTGGCCACCTGCCAGGAGGTCTTCCTCCAGACGCTCGGACACGTCTGGCATCCTGTCGCCCAACTGGATGTCTTGCACGGCGACCGCCACTTCAGCATCCACCTGGATCTAAACTAGGGGGTTCTCCTCTTGAGGCTGGGGAATCACTGCATCAGCTGATGCCCTAGGGAAAAGGTAAGCCCTCATCTTCTCACTTGGAAGATAAGGTCCAGAGGTGTTCTTCTGGAAGCCCCTTACCCAGGTGCGAAGCTTCCCCCTTGCCATATCCCTTGATTCCGCTGTCCTAGGGGAGTCAAAAGATTCAGTAATCAGGTTAAAGCACACGGTACATACCTGGGGGTCCCAATACCGGAGCTCACCTTTGGAGACAGCGCATGCTGCGTGTCTCCTACATAATCCATGTCCACAGAGGTTCTTACTGCGGACATTGCAGAAAGCACTTGCGCACTTCGGACGTACCTCCTGCAAAGAGAAGAAAATTTCCGTGAGTATCAAGTGAACTATGTATCACTGGATATGCACAGTTTAGCATAACAATTCAGACAGGAAAGACACACACTTGTGTTTCCTTCTCAGCCAATTGCTGCAGCCTTCCAGATAATAAAATCGAAAGGTTAATCTCTTCTAGAATAACCAATGCAAAGTTTCCAGAGGAAACAGGTGGAGCTCACACCTCAGCAATGATTTTAAAATCCTGGATAATAGACAAGAAAGAACTTACTTTCTTATCTGTAAGGCAACAGCCAAGGGCTGTGCAAGAAAACAAAAAAGTGTTAGAACACACAGTGCTGTACTAAAACTTATACTATAGTTTTCCTCTTGCAGTATATATTATACTGAAGAATACTGGTACAGTATAGGAGGTTATGTGCCGGCCGGCACACACCATAACTAGCTTTAAAGTATACTACTTAAAAGCTATAAGGCGGCAGAACGCTGGTTTAAATGCATGTGCCGGCCGGCAACAGCCAATGTCGGCTACACAAGGTAGCACCCGGCTACCGGCCACACTCTTTGTGACTGGAAGACAAGGGCTGACATTAGCCGGCCGGCAAAGGCACACAACCGATGCCAGCCAGCAGCAAAAGAACCAGAGGACTACGACTGCCCGGCTGCCGGCCTATGAGGCCGGCAGCCGGGTCGGGTACAGCACTAGAAGAAAACAGAATGGATGCCGGGATAAGAGCGTAAACAACCTCCAAGCCGGCAATCCGAAAGAGTGCATATAAGGAGGGGAGAATCTATTTCAGGCTTCCTGACCAATGCCGTCTGACTCACAGGCAGGCATGGATGAGGGACCAAGGGAGGTCCGGGCAGCACTCAAGCAGAAGACCCTTGCCGGCCGCAAAGGACTGAGTCAATTCCACATCCTAACCTATCCTATGTCCAGATGTAGAATAGCGTGCAGTACTGTAATGGCTAGGCCATTACGGAGATAGAGGGGGAAAGGCACAAAAGAGGGTCCTACCAACCTTGCTTTAGTGAAGGATCACCCGCAGCCAAGGAAACTCATCTTAGCCTAAGGGAGATCTAGGAGGGAGGCCAGCAATACATGCCAGCTCCCAAAGAACCAAAGCAAGGAAGGTGTTGCTACTCCCAGGGAAAAAATCTTATCCTTCCACCGAGAACAGCAACAAGGACTAGTCTGCTAGATCACAAAAGAAGGAATCATCTCGTACAGAAACCTTCGGTAGTGACCTAAGGAGGCTAAGCCTCCTATGTCTGTGTCAGGCCAGCAAGGGAGAATCTACCCCAAGCCAGACGAACACAGACTCAGACTAAAAACTCTGTTGTTCTGTCCCACTCTGAAACCAGACTTACTGGAAAAGAAAGGTACAGTAACACCCCAGTATAGTTTTATCGAAAGTTAATTCAGATAAACCACTTAGGGATAAGCCCAAGGCTTAAACAGAGGAAAAGGGATTGCATAACTTCTCCGAAGAAAAGAAAGCAACTGGGGAGTATGAGAAAGTATACTAAGGCTCCATGAGCAACTTAGCCTAGGCACCAAGAGAATCGATTACCTAAATCACCGAAACTCACTCGTATACTATCTTGGAAATATTCAACATAATCTTAAATGTATAAAAAATAGCCTAAAGCTTCAATAGAATTTTAATACACTCGGAAAACCAAAATCATGCAGAAAGTACTGGGACCAAACGACTAGGCTACATGGCCTAGTGTAGGCCAGAGTTGGCAAATACTTCGCCAAAATGATACTAAAGCACGAAAGGAAATCCTATGTAACGCTAAATAGCTAAAATTTATTAAAGATAAAAAACTGGGAATGTCGCTCTGGCTATCTAAACTTATACCTAGCGAGCGACAGCGTCCATGACGCCTCCTGTAGGCTACGGTTCTTGTAACAAAGATTAACCCTATTAATCACTCAAAAATTTACCAAGAGCCTATATTTATACATAAAAGAAATGGTACTCAACTTATCAGAGGCCGACGAAGTTGGAGAAGCCATGAAAAGCTGAATGAATCCAAGATTTGCGAGAAACACAGGAAAAAACACCGAGTTGTTAAGCTACGCAAAAAGGAATACAGATGGCACCATGATTGGCACCGGGCAAGCTTACGAAACTGGAGAATAGGGAGCCTTGGGAGCGGCTCCCACTTTTTCTTTCCTGTTTTCGTTTCTTGCCAATTGACCCCTCGATACATAATCTCTGTTTGGGATGAAGATTGCTATGTGGCGTGTCAAGAATACGTCCTCTGATATGTCGCGATATCCCTTTCATTAGGGATATTCGCTCTAGGAGTTGGAATTCTGGTACATTAAGGTAAATTCTCTGGGAATATCGCCGTAGTTGTAATATACCCTAGGAAGCTACCCTATAGGAACTTCCATCAGGACGACATGGCTTGAGCCCAAATATATAAATATATATATATATATATATATATATATATATATATATATATATATATATATATATATATATATATATATATATATATATATATGTGTGTGTGTGTGTGTGTGTGTGTGAGTGCGTGTGTAGTAGTGTATCTATATATATATATATATATATATATATATATATATATATATATATATATATATATATATATATATATATATATATATATATATGCATAAATGCATACATACATACATATATATATATATATATATATATATATATATATATATATATATATATATATATATCTATATATATGTATATATACATATTTTTATGCATATATGTATATGTATATATATATATATCTATATATATATATATATATATATATATATATATATATATATATATATATATATATATATA
>NC_090760.1:58313510-58326010 GCF_036898095.1 Palaemon carinicauda | reverse complement strand
AAGAAAAAAAAAAAATCTGCAATAGAACTATGTTGAATAAAAAAATTGAAGTTTTAAACAGAAATAATCATCAAGAATATATATGTATATAAATAAAGAATATCGAAATACTTTGACTTGTACGGTATACACCGGTATAGATAAAGTCAAGGACTGAGTTATTATTAAAAGTAAAATAATATCCATCTGTTAACAATAACCAGTATTTACCACAAGCACACAAAGAAACGTATTGCACGGGAAAGTTTTGTCTGTTGCTTATCGGTTGATAAGTGCAATGGTTTCCATGGAAACAAATCGCCAATCCTATTAACATTACACAACCTAATCATTACGTCAATATATCACCTTAAATTTTCCTATTCCGTTGGTGTACTAAACTTTCTTATATAACTGCCATGAATATAATATTCCGGTCTTTAAAAGAAAATGATCACTTATCTCTATCTATATATTCCTGCTACATCTGACACAGGTGGGCAAAAGATCACTCTTTTTCACTTTGATAAAAGCAAATGTATATATAGGTTATTATTATTATTATTATTATTATTATTATTATTATTATTATTATTATTATTATTATTATTACTTGCTAAGCTACAACCCTAGTTGGAATAACAGGATGCTCTAAGCCCAGGGGTTCCAACAGGGTAAATAGCCCAGTGAGGAAAGGAAAAAGTGAAAAATAAAATATTTTAAGAACGGTAACAACATTAAAATAAATATCTATATAAACTATATAAACTTTAACAAAACAAGAGGAAGAGAAATTGAATAGAACAGTATGCCCGAGTGTACCCTCAAGACAGAGACCTCTAACCCAAGACAGTGGAAGACCATGGTACAGAGGCTATGTCACTACTAGAGAACAAGGGTTTGACTTTGGAGTGTCCTTCTCCTAGAAGAGCTGCTCACCATAGCTAAAGAGTCTTTAGAGAGTTATAAATTCATTGTGTTTATTTCCATTGATATACCAATATTTACAATGACGGCGGTATTAGTTAGAAATGGCTCGTCAATGTATCACGATGGATAATCACTCATTGTATATTTGTATTAGCGAATTTCCCATTGAATATATCAATGAAATTCCCATTAACACCCATTCTGACACTTCGAAATACTACCTAGGCTAAAACTCCAACGCAATTGAGAGACATAGAGCGTGAATAATTACTCATTGAACTATCGCTATAAAACTTTTCACGGATAACAATCGGATTAAAATTGCTATTTCTATTATGCTTATTGCCTTTTATTGCCTCTGATTATTGACCTTTCGCTTATATATTTTCTTTATGTTTCATTCGCTAATATTTATTTATGAGATAAATATCCTTTTGTGCGATATTTTTTCGGTGATTTATCATATAAAATTTTTGTATACAGTAGGAGTTGAGCAAACAAAGTAGAAGGAACTTCTTTGTACCAATTGCTTAACTGTGAACTTGCCAGTCTACGGAAAAATTATGTTGGAATGAATTTATATATATATATATATATATATATATATATATATATATATATATATATATATATATATATATATATATATATATATATATATATATTCGACTATAATTTTCAGTAGATTTGCGAATTAACGGTTGAGCAATTGGTACAATTTAGATAAATTACACACGGAGATTCACTAGTATTTGTCAAAATAATAAAAAAAAAAAAGAATACAAAAATTCTCAAAAAAGAAAATCATCACGATACAATCATTACTTTACATTCTCTTAGAGTCAGAAGAAAGTCCCCTCTCATAACCCTCCCTCACATTTAAAATCTAAGTCGTTAAAGTCTTTTGTCCGAAGGGAAAAGGAAATGTTCTTAGGAGTTGAACACATTTATTGTTACAACTATTTCATGATTCCTTGGAGGATTTTTTTTTTTCTCTTTTCTTTTTATTTTTTTAGGACACCTTTCTTAAGTATATAGGAGATATCATATTATCAAAAAATGTATATGAATTCTAACTTATTTTTGAAAATGAAATTAGAAACTTTGTTGGAAAAAGATATCATATTTTATGATAACCCAAATAATATTGAATCGAAGATCCAATGCTATCCTATCTTCTTTAGAGAGAGATAGAAAATGAGTTCAAATATTTTTTTATCATTGTGTTTCATGATTATTAAGATATTATTTATGAAATCTATATTATAACATATTAGCAAACGAATATATATTATTTTCCTAGAGAATTTTCAAAAATAATCTCTCACTTAGAATGTCGTCAGGGGTTACTCTTGCCAACAATTTCTGTTTCCATTGACATCTCTTTAACAAATGCAAAATAAAATGTTTCGCACAATGGAACTTATCAGTTGTTCTGTTTTTATAAAATGTTTGAATGTTCTTATTGTATCATTTGCCAATCTTTTCAGTAGTAATATTCCCATAGTCCACCTAAGCATTCCCATCGCTGTTTTCTCAAGATTTGCTCCCTCTTTTCCTATCCAAACAATAATGCAGGTCTTATTACTGCGCTATAGATCTTGATTTTTAGCTTTATAGGCATTTTGTATCACAAACCACTCTAGCTACTTCCCTCCACTTCCCTGGTGTTTCTTTTATCCTGTTCTGAAAGCCAGCCTCACATACTCCCTCCAAACTTATAGTAGATCCTTAGTATCGAAATTGTTTCACAGGCTTATAACCGAGCCTTTACTCTCATGTTTTAAAGGTTTTAAAGGTCACTCATGAATGCCCTAGAGACTGACCATATATACATATGATGAGCACCTAAGCTTCCTGTCCACCCAAGCCAGGACCAAAGAGGGCCAGGAAATGGCTACTGATTACTCAGCAGATAAACCTATAGGCTCCCCCAAACCACACATCCCTAGTTCACAAGGATGGTGAGGTTTCGGCGACAAAAGGAACTAACGAGTTTGAGCGTGACTCGAACCCAAGTCAGGTGAACATCAGTGAGGGACATTACCATATAGGCCACCACACCCCACCATAATCCAGTCCTTAACTTCCTAACTGCTCATCATAACCCCAGTCTTATCCACATATACTTTCATGCCATCTTTCTTCCAAGATTCCTGACACTTTGCAAACTTTCCATATGTATTCTTCATTTTCAGCAATAATCACCAAATCATAAGCATATAGCAGACTCCTAATTTCTGAGCCCTTAATGCTGACCCCTGGTGTAATCCAACACTAATTTCACAGGTTCTGTTTCCCGAACTTCTGTTATTTTATCCGCCAACGAACTTAGGAGGTTATGTTTTCGCCTCTGTTTGTTCTTTTTGTCTGTTTTCGAACAACTTTCTGGCCAAAGTTTTACTTTTGAAAGCCCTTGACCAAAGTCAAAGGTCAAGGTGAGGCAAAAGGTCGATCAAATTAACCATAATTCACACAAAGTTGTCACATACTTCAAATACGCATACGGTCTAAACTGTTTCTGGGAAAGACAAGCTAGTTTCAAAATATAAGCTGTCGTGGTGAAGGTCTGCACCCTCAGAGTGCTTTTTTTAATTACTTCTATCCTTGCTCTTTTGTACATCATCTTAACCACTCAAGCCAACCTCTCAGGGATTTCCCTCTTCCTCTAGGACGAAAACATAATATCTCTTGGTACTCTTTCGTAAATCTTCTCCAGATCCCCCAAAACACAGAAGAGCTGGTTTCCTTATGGTCTATTCCTGTATCTGCCTTACTGTAAAGATAGAATCTCTAGGCCTCTCCCCTTCATAAATCCATATTGTTGTTTCCACATCTTTACAATCTCTTTCAACTTTTCATCTACAACCCTCTCAGAAACATTCAAATCATGCTCTGTTAGTTTAATTCTCCTACAGTTGCCAAATTCCATGACATTAATTTATACTTAAATAGATACCATTAGACTGTTCTCCTAGTCTTTAGGTATAATCTCCTCTTAACATATTGCTCTTAATAAGTATTGTACGCATACTTCCCCTTTGTAGTTGAATCTTACCTATTTTCATTTCGAACTCTGATAAACTTGGTGCTCTACCATTTTCATTTTACTCAATGCCCGCTTTACGTCTGTATTATGTACCTTCATTAATAGCCCCTACAACCTTTGTTTTCCTCCTAGTTTCTCTCTCATTTTCAGCATTCAATTGTTATTCAAAATACTCGCCATCTCTAAGTGTCTTCAATATATTTCACTCTCTAACCTTGATGATTCCCAGCTGCCTCAAATCCTGTCTTTGTCTTTTCCCCAAGTTTGAAATCTTATAGATATCCATTTCTCCTTTCCTTGTCTGCAGTCTTTTATTCAATTGTTCTACCTATCTTCCCTTAGCTAATTACTCCTTCCTATATATATATATATATATATATATATATATATATATATATATATATATATATATATATATATATATATATATATATATATATTATTACTATCCAAGCTACAACCCTAGTTGGAAAAGCAAGATGCTATAAGCCCAGGGGCTCCAACAGGGAAAAATAGCCCAGCGAGGAAAGGAAAAAAGGAAATAAATAAATGAAGAGAACAAATTAACAATAAATCATTCTAAAATAAGTAACAACGTCAAAACAGATATGTCATATAGAAGCTATTAACAACATCAAAAACAAATATGTCATAAATAAACTATAAAAAGACTCATGTCCGCCTGGTCAACAAAAAAAGCATTTGCTCCAACTTTGAACTTTTGAAGTTCTACTGATTCAACCACCCGATTAGGAAGATCATTCCACAACTTGGTAACAGCTGGAATAAAACTTCTAGAGTACTGCGTAGTATTGAGCCTCATGATGGAGAAGGCCTGGCTATTAGAATTAACTGCCTGCCTAGTATTACGAACAGGATAGAATTGTCCAGGGAGATCTGAATGTAAAGGATGGTCAGAGTTATGAAAAATCTTATGCAACATGCATAATGAACTAATTGAACGACGGTGACAGAGATTAATATCTAGATCAGGAATAAGAAATTTAATAGACCCTAAGTTTCTGTCCAACAAATTAAGATGAGAATCAGCAGCTGAAGACCAGACAGGAGAACGATACTCAAAACAAGGTAGAATGAAAGAATTAAAACACTTCTTCAGAATAGATTGATCACCGAAAATCTTGAAAGACTTTCTCAATAAGCCTATTTTTGTGCAATTGAAGAAGACACAGACCTTATATGTTTCTCAAAAGTAAATTTACTGTCGAGAATCACACCTAAAGTTTTGAAAGAGTCATATAACTTTAAAGAAACATTATCAATACTGAGATCCGGATGTTGAGGAGCCACCGTCCTTGACCTACTTACAATCATACTTTGAGTTTTGTTAGGATTAAACTTCATACCCCATAATTTGCCCCATGCTCTAATTCTAGCTAAATCTCTATTAAGGGATTCACCAACCCTAGATCTACATTCAGGGGATGGAATTGATGCAAAAAGAGTAGCATCATCTGCATATGCAACAAGCTTGTTTTCTAGGCCAAACCACATGTCATGTGTATATAGTATGAAAAGTAATGGGCCAAGAACACTACCCTGTGGAACACCGGATATCACATTCCTATAATCACTATGGTGCCCATCAACAACAACTCTTTGAGATCTATTACTTGAAAAATGAAATAATAATGCTAAGAAACGGCCCACCCACTCCCAACTGTTTCAGTTTGAAAACAAGGGCCTCATGATTAACATGGTCAAAGGCAGCACTAAAATCAAGGCCAATCATACGAACTTCCCGACCACAATCAAGGGATTTCTGTACAGCATTGGAGATTGTAAGAAGGGCATCACATGCTCCAAGGCCTTTACGAAAACCAAATTGGAAACTAGGGAGTAGATGATTACCTTCAGCAAACCTATTAAGACGTTTTACCAGAAGACGTTCAAAAACTTTAGATAATATAGGAGTTATGGAAATTGGGCGGTAATCAGTGGGACTTGAGCTACCACAAACACATTTACATAGAGGAGTAATATTACCAATTCTCCAACTAGTGCTAAAAGCTCCTCTTCTTGCTAACTTGCGCAAAATAACAGATAACTTTGCAGCTAAGAAATCTGCTGTCTTTATGAAAAACAAAGGAAAAATACTATTTGGGTCTACACCTCCATAAGCATCAAAGTCCACCAACAGAGCTTTAATCTCACGAGATCGAAAAGCTAAACTAGTTAGTTTAGCCTCAGGAAAACAGGAATGAGGAAGTTCAAGTTTTTCATTGCTCAACCGTTAATTCGCAAATCTACTGAAAATTATAGTCAAATATATATATATATATATATATATATATATATATATATATATATATATATATATATATATATATATATATATATATATATATATATATATATATATATATGTATATATATATATATATATATATATATATATATATATATATATATATATATATATATATATATATGTAGATAGATAGATGGATAGGAATTAATATACATATATATATATATATATATATATATATATATATATATATATATATATATATATATATATATCTGTGTGTGTGTGAGTGTGTGTGTGTGTGTATATATATATATTATCAGTCATTGTATTGATGGTTAAAGTAAATACTCCGGTATAAAATATTGACAGTATATGTGGCTTCTCATCTTTTGAACAACAACAAAATTGGCTGTTAACAACAGATTATTTATCACTTTGGCCTCAATATAAGAATCATTAAAACTTTCTTCAATGGTTAAGCACACACACAAAACGTCATTCATACGTCATTTAATTTATAAAATATTAAAGACAATTAATAACAAACCATGTTTAAGATAACACGCGCAAACTTTTGCTGCTTCAGATGCTCTTTGGATAGCCTTAGAAATATCGGTTACAGGACCACGTCTTTTTTTTCTAGAGTACAATATTATAAGACATTATAGATTGGTAAAGGGGTTTGCATAAGTCACTTCAGTTGTCCATTGTTATCAATGTCATTTGGCCTTTAATTACATTGACAGCGACTTTTTAAATCCTAAGTACAAAGCATAGGATCCCTATACTCACAACTGGAAAGGCTGGACAAAAATATATGCCATATCCACAATCGTATTCATGGAAGTCAGGTTTCAATCAGTAACAGATTGAAATAAGATATGTTTCAAATATCTGTTGAGAAAAAAAGACTCATATTTCAAGAAATGAAACCTATTTCAACAGACTCCATGACACTAATAAGAAAATTGGCACCGTATGACATCTGTACCGGTCACACCACAGTTATTGTACAGAGTTTTTGTGTCATAGCTTGCTATTCCGCTGTTTGCGACGGTACTCCACATTTTTTGCCATTATAAAGCTCTTATTCCGTTCCTTCTCTAGTTTAGGACAATTAGAATAGACGATTCTACAGCAATCTTTTGTTCATTGTCTCCTTAGAATTCACAAGACTCTTCGCCAGACTGTCTTCCTATCTGTCTGTCTACCTATTTCTTTGTTTCTCTTTCGGAGTCATGTCATAATATCACTTGTATATTGCCAATCAAGATACAATTATCTGCCAACAATTACTTTTACGGAATTAGTAACTTATCGCGATGACTTCAATTTAAACATTTTTCTTATCTTCAAAACTAACAACGAACAATTTTCTTCGTATTTAAAGAAATAAAATTTATACCAAAAGAAGAAACGTAAGTTATTACCTTTTTCCAATATCAGGATATTTCTTTTGCGTAATCAATTTCCTTACCATAAACAATTCTTATATCATAAATAATAAACGATTTTGCTTATTTTTTCATATGTTATATAGTTCAGCTGGTTCGCTTCCATATACTAAGAAGATTATGTGGAATTTATTTAGGTGAAATGAAAGTATAATTATATGGAAATTGTACCTTATTCAATTTGCTGTTTTGAGTCTAGGTTTTAGGGGCTGATGATTTTGATAAGACTTGTCAAACTAACTTTTTTTTCTATCCCACTCCTTCTTAGTTATTAATTTTCTGTGATGTCATGATAACCGGATTTAACGTTTTCTTTATGATCAGACCACTAGAATGCTGTCGTATCTCTCCTAAGTACCGTTTTACCACATGCCTGTGCCATGTCATTTTCTTTTTTGACGTATTTGTTCTACCATTCTCTGTAATGAACCAACATATATTGAACCCTATTCGATTTTATTTGTAACAAAAATATTTTTTCTTTCATATCGATCAGTATTACTGTGGAGAAAGCACACACACATGCTAATAAAACTATGTTTTCAGTTTTATTTATGGTGGTGTTGGCTTGTGAGAGGGGGTAGCAGTGGAGCGATTGCCACAATCTCGAAACTTATCTTCTCGAAGATTACTCCAAATTGTCAAAGTTTTGAAAGTGATCGTTTTTATCACAGATGGAATCAAATAAGATTCCTCAATGTCTTCTCTGGACGTCTACCAACGCAGCAGAAATCTGCAAATACTAAAAGGGAAATAGGCACAGTTTATTAGTTTCCCTTTTCTATTGCTGCTTGAGAAAGGGTGATAATAGGCTACTCGATAACTAATTATGGTAATTAATTATTTTTTTTTTTTAGTGAAGTAAGGATATTTGTTTATGATTCAATTAATCATGCTAATTTTATATTGTTAAAGATTAGTGTATATTGCTGGTTAACCGAGTGAGATTCCGAGCTGCTTTCTGCTTCTTCAGGAATCCATCATTTTTTACTGAATGTTCTGTTTCCAGTAGCAGCTCTTTTGCTAAATTACTGGAGCGACGACAGATTCCCATCTGTCTTAGTTTTAATTTTTTTAATGGTTTTAGTGTTCTTTTCAATAACGCCTCTCTATTCATTCTATAGGTCTTAGTTCTTTTCTATATATTCTATCCCCCTTTCTTGCACTTTTGTGTCTAAACGTACTGTGATATCTATAAATGGTAATTACTTCTATGTCGTTCGACTAGAGTAACGCCTGTTGATTTGATTGTATTACAATATCCGTCTATTGTAGTAACAGAGCAATTTAGCCTTGTAATTTTCTATCAAACTTGTATTGATTATTTTCATTTTGTTAAAGAGAAACGGTTGCCTCAGTAGCATTGACTTTATATTCTATTTTCTCAACACCTCTGATTATCTTCTTCTTTGAGTTACTCTACCTCACTTGTAATTAGGCAATAGTCTTTATAATGGGTAGACAAAATTAGGTTAGGTCACGAAGCAAGGTTTTAATACAAAGTTTACAAGTTAGATAAAAAAAAAAAACAGTAAGCAGCTATGGATTTCAAGAAGTTTGCCTCCCCCTTACATGCTGTAATGGCAGAAATGATTCTGGCAGCGTCCTTAAGTATAGTAATTCTGTCTTATAGGGAAAGGCTTATGCGTACATTGGCTGACTCCGGTGCAGTGGGCGGTGCAAGTAGTGATGTGAGCAAACCAGGGAATTCTCAATGGCTGAGATGCTCGCTGAGAGTGGACTAGTCTTAGTCACACTGCCGTCACACTCATTCATAGGCCATGGGTTGCCATCTTGCTTTGTGATGGCTGGGCTCTGATCGGGAAGCGTTTAACAAGAGGGTATCCATGCTAAGAGGGCTGTTTGAGCGCTGATCGCAGTTGTCTTGATTGGAGCTTTCTTAACCGGTGGAGTTCATATTCGATGTATTGTTCCTATGGCAGGAGAGGGGAAGGAACATTTGTTGAGTGGTGTTAGGCGATGGTTATTCCCCATGTAAGAGGCGAGCTTCAAGTTTTCTAAGTCTTCTGCTGTCCGGAACACAGCCAATGATCTTAGTACTCTGGATGATCTCCTCACACTTAATGTAGCAGTTGTGGATCTGGATGGCATGTGCTCTTTCTTATTGTGCTTCTGGAAACGCACAGCTGCTTAATGCTTCTTCTTTACCCGTCTTGTAAACTTTGCATGAAAACCTCAATTCGTGACTTACCCTAATTTTTCCACCCATTATGAAGAATGACTTCTGTGTAATTACTGAGAGAGTGCAGTAATTCGGGGAAGTAAATAATCAGAGCTATTAAGAAGATAGAATACAAAATCAATGTTGCAGAGGCAGCCATTGCCTTCAACAGAAATTACCCTGAAGAGGGTCTACTACATAAATCAATTATTATTATTATTATTATTATTATTATTATTATTATTATTATTATTATTATTATTATTATTATTATTATTATTATTATTATTATTATTATCATCAAATAATTAAACAAGTTTAACTATAATCTTAGCCCGAGAGATTTTCCAGCATTTCACACAAAAGCTGTCGAAGAAAAATTTCTTTGGAAGAAGGTGAAAGTATGGTTGAAAAGTAACCAACAAGCAGAAATGTAGTATGCGATCAATGGAATATGCTATGTTCATTTTTTATCCCAGACTAATACATTGACTATAATAAGGAATTGATCTGTGTTAAACATTAGATGCATTCACGAAATCCTTTGTAATCAGCGCAATAAAAACTATGTCAGAATTCGAAGCTCGATTAAGACAGCAGAGATATAAGGTTCGAACAGGGAATCCTGACAACAGTTTAGTTTGAAATGAGAAAGAAGGTGATAACTATATTTATTAAAACCATGGCCAAAAATATACACTTTAATGATATTGTAAATTGAAATTTAAGAGTATCTTTTATCATCAATTAAAAACTAAGTCGATTTGGTTACCAGCGGTACAGAAATGTATAAATTCAGAAAATAAATGCTTCAAGAATTATGAATGGTTCTGTCATTATCTCTGATTTATAAACAAAAGCTCCTGCAACTTTAAACTGAGTAATTAGGTTAAATAAAGTAACCGTGTTAATATTTCTTTTTCTATCAAATATAAATCCAATGTAATTTCCCCACATTTGAGAGAAATCCCTAAATTCCCGTGATCTGGTGAATTCATTCTCGTCACAAACTCGTTCCGGGAAAGTCCAAATATTAGGAGAGAAAACAGTTCATTATCTTCAGCCTTGTCCTAAATCCTGCTGTGGTAGAGACGCTGGGAGATCTTGGGTCGAATTTTCTCTCTCTTTTTCTTAATCCATTTTTAGTGGTATAATATGATGGTTACGATAAAACATATTATGAAAAAAGAATTAATGCAAAATAATATGTTAGTTATCATTGAACAGGAGAGTATTGTTTAAAAAGAGAAAAAAAAGGGGTTTTATGATATCTTAGCAATTCATCATAATTTACTTAATTTTGCTTTCTCTTTTAAACTCTAGTGAAAATGAGCATAATTTTTTTTTTACGGTAGTACATAATATTTATTAATTATGAAAATAATTTGCTACTTAAAATAAGCAGCACAGATATTAAATTTCATATTACGAATCATGATATAATTGTTAGAATAAATATAAATGTAGAATTTATCAAAAACGGAAAATGGCAAAGATGATGTCACTAATTGCTGGTACATTATAACGAATAGGATATCAAAGTCACATCTAAGGACTCCTATCGGTGACTCATTAAGGGTCATTCGATAAGATTCGGGTCATTTCATTTGGCGATGTTGATTGCAAATGGAATGACTGTCTGGTATTAACTGATTAGGGAAGGGGAAGGGTTTCTTGACCATTAATATCGATGAAAGGTGGACGCTGAGAAATCTCTATTTTTGTAATTCCCCTTTAATTTGGTTATCCAATTTCTGGAAACATTCACTCTTTTTGGTTTTCATTCTCTTGTCTCTATATTTTTGGCACATATAAGTTATACGAAAGGGAAATCTAAATTAATTGAGTATTTGTTTTGAGAAAATATCTATGGATATTGAGTCCACAATGATGAGGCACTCAAATATCTTCATTACGTAATAATTTGATGGATTTATCCTTCGGAAATTGAAGAACTTTGTAGATATAGATAAATTTTTAAATATTATCACTTCATAACCTTTGACACACATACATACATACATACATACATACATACATACATACACACGCACAATCGTCCGTAACCTATAGGTATACAGAAATTCCTCGGTGTCTTTAAGGATCTTTTTTATTGGGGAACACAAAACCAGTTTCAAAGGAGATGATTTGAGGAATCCTGGGAAATGTATTGAATTCCGACCAAACTGTGGAGAGGTACGGTAGTCAGCATATCATATCTAATCTTCAATTGAAACAATTGATATCTCTTTGTTTCATTTTCCATGTTCCCTTCTTCTCTGCTGTTTATTTTACTCCACCAACGTTGCTTACATTTTATCATCTCTAAGGAGTTTTAATCATTATCTTAAAATCTAACTGCTGTAGCGAATAGGGCATATTCTTCAAAAACGTTAACTTACCTTTCTATTCAAGGAAGGGAATTGCTGACAAAGATATTTCTATGCAATCTACGATAAAAATAAATTGATCCTAGAGAGGTTTCTAACACTAAGCTTAAAATGTTGTTTTCCTCTCCGGTGACATCTACCATAACTGTTTTATAGCAATAAAAAGAATATAATCAGCAGGATTTACTTTCCATCGGTTTTATAAACTCATTTGTACTATTCCACTGAAGAAGCAAGCAGA
>NC_090760.1:58298510-58308510 GCF_036898095.1 Palaemon carinicauda | reverse complement strand
ATTTCTAAAGATGATGGGAACTACGTTCAAGTCTCAATTTTTATTTCATTATTTTCATATATTATTTGGATGTTCTTGAAATATTTTCGATTTGTTTCTCGTCAACTTTGAACAATAACTACTGATATCTCACCCGATTGATTTTTTTTTCTTTTTTTTCAGTATCGTTATGATTATCGGTATTGTTATAATTATTATTACTATTATTGATTATTTAAAATCCCCACTCTTGTATTATATTCATCTTAACTGTCTTAACATACTTAAGTAATTGATATCATTGTTGATTATTTCTATCGTTCTTTTGTTTTCGCCCTTTTTAGTTCAAATTAATCCCTCAGGTCCAAAAGCACCTATTCATTCGTTCCTTTCTTTCTTGTTCTCTATCTGAAATTTTTACCTTCTTTTATTTTTATTAAATTATGGACGTTGTTATTATATATTATAATCTTTTCTATAGTTTTTATCATTACTACTACTCTGCCTATGAATGTTTTGGTTATTCATATTTCCACCTTTTACTTCTTTACATATCCACTGTTTTTAGTCGTATTACGAATATTTTCCTTCTTTAACACTTGCTAAGCCCTAATTATTCCAAATTTTTAACCGAATCTTTTGTATTCGTCTCTCGCATATTATACCTTATTATGTTATCGTAATTCACTGTCATTCCCAGTTCCCCTTATCACCCTTCTCTTATCTACCTATTTTCCAGTCTATCTGAATTATCACCCTCCGCTTCTGGTTGTAAATACACATGTGGATGCGACATTGTCTAAAGATATTGAAGGGAACAATTGAAAAAGTTCATATGTAATCAATATTCCTTTAATAAGCAATATTTTAAATCGTTATTGTCATCATTTTTCATTCTCTTCATAATCGTATTAAGACGATTCGTATTGTGTTCCTTCGTTCCAGTAAAGCAGAGTTCAATCTTTCCATTCTCAAGCAACAATCATAATGAAATTTGGATGATGGCAATGATGCTTGATATTATTATTATTATTATTATTATTATTATATTTAATATTATTATTATTATTATTATTATTATTATTATTATTATTATTATTATTATTATTATTATTATTATTTCTAAGAACGGATCGTTTACGAGAATTTAACGCCAAGTTTATTCCTGGCATCGTCCAGCCCCGGATACAGCTTCTCTCAGCACCGTCTCCTGCTTAGGTAAACAGAATGAATTTAAGGTTTCTTGGTCCAAACTTCGGTGCTTTACACATCCTCATTTATCTCGGAGCCCTGGCAAACTTAGCCTCCTCATATATCATTGTCCTTTATTATAGTATAAATTAAACTAACTACGTGTGAGCCAGTAAGGATTATTATTTTTATTGTTATTACTTCAACATAACATTATATACTTTAAAGTATAGTTCATCGTAATTCTCAACTGAAATAAGATAATGTAGCAGTTTAGACCAAACTCTCATAATGTTTCTTACTCCTATATCTTCCCTGACAAAATTAACACAAGCAAAGATTATATTATTTTACTTTGGATAACATAACTTTATAAATATAGTTATATGAAAAATTTATCGAATACAAAATGGTTTGTCATATTTTTTCTTATCTGTTAGAAATATTTACATTTCCTCTTTTGATAACATTACCCCTAGTTAAATAAACATTTTTGTTTATATAGGACTCACTATATTGAGTGTCTTTCATGTTGTATATTTTCAAATTATTTCTAGGAAGAAAATTTGTTAATAAATGGGCCGTTGTTCACTTTGTGAGAGCACAAACCGGTGATTGAAGACAAATTTATGCATAGCATCTCTCTCTCTCCTCTCTCTCTCTCTCTCCCTCTTCTCTCTCTCTCTCTCTCTCTCTCTCTCTCTCTCTCCAATTTTCTATTCAGTTATCCGTCATCAAATTTAAGTGCATCAGATCTCTGTCCCCATTCCATGATATATAGCAATTGACAGACCGAAAAAATTGTTCAATTAGAAGAGATGGGGAATGAATAATTAAGCTATCAATTTTCATAGCTAAAACAAGATGGTCCGAATATTGCTGGTAAAATAGAATTTATCTTTTGATAGGCAAGGTAAGAAAGATCACATAATAATAATAATAATAATAATAATAATAATAATAATAATAATAATAATAATAATACCATGCTACTGCTACTACTACTACTACTACTACTACTACTACTACTAATAATAATAATAATAATAATAATAATAATAATAATAATAACAATAATAATAATAATAATAATAATAATAATAATAATAATAATAATAACAATAATAAGGATACTACTACTACTACTACTACTACTACTACTACTACTACTACTACTAATAATAATAATAATAATAATAATAATAATAATAATAATTCGGTTGGTAAAGATTGTTATGTGCCATATATTGCTAGCTCCTTGCAGGACCCAGCCCCCCAGGAAGATTTCCATTGTCCCTTTGTGAGAATAGGAATAGAACTTGATGAGATATTGTTTGAGGAATCGGACCAACCTTCTTTAATCTCTAAAACTAGTAGGTGGTAAGGGTAAGGGGTGGGGGTTGTGTCATTAGAACACAAAGAATCATAAGAAATATTGCGCTGGGGTTAAACCAAAGGATTACTCTAAGCCTCATCTTGCAGGTGGGAATGTTATTATGTATTTGGTGAGCTTTAATCATATGAGTGGCTAATAGAGAGAGAGAGAGAGAGAGAGAGAGAGAGAGAGAGAGGAGAGAGGAGAGAGAGAGAGACTGACTTTCGTATCATCTGACTTTAAGTTTTTTCTTACGTTTCTTTTTAATGCTCTTTATGTTTTTGTTTTTTTTCGAGTTAGAAATCTAAGCAAAGGTTCTGTAGTTCTAAAAATTGGATTGTGTTTCCGATTACTGCTACTTTTCCTTGTTTAAGGTTCTTTGCTAAGATTAGCTAAGAATATTAATTTATGAAAAATATGAAATCATATATGCTTTTACCTACGATATTGTTCTCTAGTGCATATCACATATTTATTTATAATTCAAATTCATCCAGACCGATTTTAGTGTCCATTTGCCTTTCATAATCTTGTTTGAACATGAGGTTTCATTCAAGATATCTTTAAAAACATATTTATTTTACTTGTATGACGTTAAAAGCCAAATATTCTAACAAATTTTTAAGAATAAAAAAAGGAATCTTCTTAATTCCCAAAACATATGACAAACAATATTGATAAACAGGTGCTTTTACAACTACAACTATTTCTATGCACTTGAAAAAATTACTTTTTTCATGACGATATAAATAAAACCATTACTTTAGTGGAATGGATTAACAGAAGTAGAACTAAATTATTTTCATCATTCGAATCTCTGAGATTATTGTTAATAAAATGATTTAGCTTATTATTTAACTCGTCATCATATCATGTTCAGTAAATGGATGGACACACAACATCATGATTAGTTACTTAAGATTTTTTTTCAATGAACATATTTTAAAGGACACTTATGAATGGCAGAGGCAAGGTACAGTGCCAATACCTTAGAGACTAAACGTATCTTTACATACATACATATGGGTGGCTAGTGCCCTAGCCACCATACATGTTTCGAATTTGAAACATATAAGCCTTTTCATTGGTGATTCGTTATGCTATTATTTATTTACTAACCAAAATATGACTACAATCAAAACAAAATAAAGTTGATTAATGTATGAAATTTCACACTTAAAAATTACTGCCATGATATTATTTAGGTAATATTCCCGGCTTTATTTTACATAGATTTTTTTTGCTTTCTAAATTATTTAATATTATTTCGTAATATGGATATTATCAAGCATGCAGCTCCTTCCCTATATTTAAAGAAAAAAAAGTATTGTTAATTAGTTTCGTAATGATTAGATGTTTTTTTCTTAGAAATCACATATATTATGTTTGATAAGATTTTTGCTATGTCCTGATTTTGCCTATCGAACTGTGCTTTTTAAACTTATTTATGCAATGATTCAGATTCGCAACATCTTATATGCTTTACTCAGCTCTTATGATATATTTAGTCTTACACCAACAATTCTTCTAGATCAGGTATATTCCCTGTAGTTCGCTTCAAGGGATTTTGTCGAAAGTTATTTTCACAAAACTTTTTCTAACTACAATTAATCTTTTAGGATTATATCTAAGAAGTTCATTTGCCAGGTATATGCGCTCAGTGATAAGTATTGTATTTTTTCATTGTTTTATGGTCTTCCAATTAAACTTCATATACAAGATATCAATTAGTATTGCTTTAAAATCAATATCTCATTATTTATGGGTGGTATTGGTAATCATTAGTTTGGATCTAGAAGTAGTAGTCACTTAGGGTTATTTTACAGATTTACGGCTACACTTTATTTTTTTTTTCTGGCAGTAACAAAGGCAGCAAATTCCATTTAGAATTAAAACAAAAGAAAAGGATAGACATAGCTCAGTAAGATTGTTAAAACGCAAAAAAACGTAGCATGAAAAAGGTCTAGAAGAAAATTAAGAAAAACTTCTAGGTAGATAACTTATGAAGGGGCAAAAAATTCCCAGGTGGAAACATATGAACATAAAGTGTTTGGCTTCCAGGCAAAGAATGATAGTGGAACTCCATTAAGACGTATAAACCATCAAGAATACAGCTTCATGCATTGTAAACCCTAAGCTACCCCCGAATCTATGATCATGACAAAATGTATACGTTTATCAAAAGATTTGAGAGGTTTGTAGAGGCATGTTTGGCCAAGGAGTTAGATGACGGGCTATAGCAGTGCATATTTGACAGGTGAATATATGCAAGTCTTCTAAGGATATGAAGTGACAGAAGAGGGGATTTCAAAGATATAAATAGATTATGCCAAAACAAGTTGAGACTCTATCATTTTGTTGCAAGACCAAAGAAAGTTCAAGTAATAAGGTACTATTTATCAGCAAACGAGCATTAAAGAACAAGAAAGCTATAAAAAGCACCAATGAAAGTTGAAGCAAATATTCAGGAAGTGCTACAGCAATTGAAGAACCGAAAGACGTAACAATGTTCATGATTTGTTGGGATACCAGTGGAGGTATGTCCGAAAACTAAATCATGCACATACACACACACACACACCCACACACACACACTATATATATATTATATATATATATATATATATATATATATATTATATATATATATATATATATATATATATATATATATATATATATATACATATATGTATATATATATATATATATGTATATATAATATATATATAAAAATATATCATGATATACTTGTTTGACATCTTTGTACATCATATTCTCTCCAATGAACTTATTCTTTATAATTCCCATCAACTCTACTCTATCATCAGTTTGAGATGACCTTAATTTAGAGATAACGGTAGGCAACAGATAGGGTCAATTATCTAGAAAAGACCTTTTCCTATACATAAAGTAATTCCGTTACTTTTTACAAAACACCAACGCAAACCAATACATCCTATTACTTAAGGTTTATTTTTTTTATTTAGGTTAGCACTTGGATAACCGACGTTAACTCTACGATTACTCACAGCTGAATGACCATGTTAGTCCACGGGCACTTATTTCGCGTGCTCAGAAAGGTCTCTACACGCCACCTAGAAAAAACTTCATTAGAACTCAAGGTAGAATAATTTACTTATCATTCGTTCCACATACGCAGAGTATTATATATATATATATATATATATATATATATATATATATATATATATATATATATATATATATATATATATATATATATATATATATAGCAATCATTACTGAGCTCTAGCAAGAGGATTCTATATAATATTCTTCATATTAGATTCAATTATTCTATAATTAGAGATATAGAGACTAAAGAGTATAAAGCAAAGAAGTACAATTGCCTTCTGCATTACATTGTAATTCTTTCAATTTATAAAAGGCATTTATAATCACACTGCTTTATGAACTCTCCCTTCAGAAACTTTATGATAATGACATATATGAATAGTTTATACATTGTTATTATATGGACTATTGCATACACACACATGGTTACTAAAGAGCATATTCAAGTACGTGGTAGTAGTTATGAGACCTGATTACCCTGTCAACATTCCTCTCTGTCTCTGTCTATAGGAGAGGATCAAATGATAAATTGTGTAGTCTAATTTTAAACATATAAAACATCACTGATAGTTAACATTATATATGACTAAATATTATAAGCAGTTCACCATAAAAAGTTACAATATTTTGATATTTGTTAATAAAAAGTTTTTGTAACTTTTGAAAGAAGTCTTAAGCGTAGTTTTTCGTTCAGTATAAAGTAAACCACACCCCTAGCATGAGAGAAGAGAATGTCTATGTTTTACTCACGTGAGAACATTGACCCAACGACCTTTCCACCTTCACACATTATAGGCTTTAAGGACAGGAATTCTGCCATACTCACATGTGCATATTTTGTTGTTTTATATTATTTAGTTATGAAATGCTAAGTTTTTTTTTTACGATATAGACGTTAATAAAAAGAAAAAAAAGTAAACGTATGATGAAACATCCCCTACGGACTACATTCAAGTTTGAATAAAGTTGAAAATCCGGTTTAGAAAAATAAAGCATGAAATACATTAATTAGAAAATCCTCAGATGTACATTACATTGATATTCTCAGTAAGTAATAAACACGCCACGTAGATTATCTCGTGATTATCTCCCAAATTCTATTCATTGACGCATTATCAACCAATCTTACAAACCAAATAAGATGACTCGAATATAAACCAAAAAAATCAATTAGGTTTTAACATAAAGGGGTGTATATATAGTTTAGCAAATATCATACGAAAAAAAAAATTAAACTTAGACTTTAATGGAAGTCAAATACAAATATGTTTGGTAGAATAAAATAAACGGACTAGCAAGTGGTCAATTATAAAAGAAAACATCAGTGGTGCTGACTTCAAAGAGGTGTACACCAAATAGACCCATGATGAAAGGCTGGTATTTCTCTTTTTACTTCTAATTAAATATAGATTCACATAAAAGATATTGGTAACAAAGAAATATTCAAGTTGAGAGAGAAAAATCATTGAAGAAAACATGAACAAGCAAAGTAAATATAAGTCAGGAATTTGGTTGTTATGCAATGGAATCGTGGTAGAATAGAAGAGGTTGCAGGGAGCTGAAAAAAAAAATTAATATGAGAGAACTACGGTGTGTAATTTCTTAAATAAAAAGAAAAATATAATACTGAGGAAGCACAAACAAGTACGGTACCTTAGAAAATGCTCTTAATACTCAAACAAAGATGGAAAGTGATGAATAAGTCTTCCTGTAGAAACACTAAGTTTGTATGAGATGACTTAATTAATAAATCTATTCACCATAGCCATCAAGAGCTTTTTATTATATCCCATGATCTCGTTCTTAGGCATTACTGAAGAATGATACATCCACTAACTTTGTACGAGGAGATTAATTTGATTTTGTAAACTTTAAGGAATTGGAAAATGAAAGCATTTTACTTACCTAACTCTCTCTCTCTCTCTCTCTCTCTCTCTCTCTCTCTCCTCTCTCTCTCCTCTCTCTCTCCTCTCTCTCTCTCTCTCTCTCTCTCTCTTTTAGGATAGAAACCAGGCAATGTCCATCCAATTTTCAAGAAGGGGCCGAACGAATAACCTGGTAACGAAATACTTGTGTGTCTAATTTCAGTGCCTTGCAAGGTTTTTAATCCCTTATGGCAGATTCTATAATAGAACATATAAAGAAAAATTATGTTCTGATAGACAGTCAACGTTGTTTTAGAGAAAAGAGATCCTGTCTAACAAATCTGGTTGAATATCTCCATATGTTTAGCATTTATGACTGAAGGCGCGCAATGGAAATAATTTACCTACACTGTCAAAAGGCCTTTGACAAAGTCCTTCCTAAAAATAATAAAAATAATGGATTAAATTAGAGTACTAGACATCATTGACGAGCCAGCTGAATTGATCAAAGATTGCTCGTCAAGCAGGGAACACAGATTGCTACACAATGGAGAAGCCTCATCGCGGGCAGTTGTTACAATCGGAGTATCTCAAGGGTGTAGAGTTGAGCCATTACTATTCCTGATTTACATTAAAGGCATAGAATTAGGATTAACTAGTATAATAGCCAAACTAGCCGACGATACTAAGCTAGGCATAAATATTCGAATTCAGAAGACGTAGAAGCCTTAAGAGACGATCAAATTAAGGTAGGAGAATAGTCCAGAAAACTGCAAATGACTTTCTACAGCGGAAATGTAGTCATGCACATAGGCTATATCAATTCGCAAATAGAGTACTCACTATTGGGCAATGAAATAGATAGGGTGGACCAGGCGGAAGATATCGGCATTATTATTAGTAGAGATTTGAATTTCACCAAACAGAGCATAAAAGCTGAAAAAAAAGCACAAAAACTAATAGGTTACATAAAAATACAATTCAAATACTGAAACAAAGACACTGCACAACAGCTGTACACATCACTAGTAAGACCCCATCTAGAATACAGTCCAATTCTGCGCTTTTAGTATCCAGAATGAAATAAATAGACTGGAAGCAGTGCAAAATAGGACCACCAACTAGTCGCAATGCTAAGGCTATTTGGATATAGAACGGAGGATGGAACTTTTGGACTTATTTAATATATAAACTCATGGACTAAGGAGACAGTTAATGGAGGCATTCAAAAGTCCTAAAGGAATAACAAATGTACATAACAACAATTTATTCACGATTAACATAAATCAACTCAGATGTAACTGATAAAAACTGGAATAAAAATTCAACACCACTCAATTTGGCAATTTCTTTACATAAAAAATTGCAAATACAATTAAATGAACAGTCTTCCAGTGGATGTAGAAAACGAGTTAAAAAAAATCATTAAAAAAAATCTAAATGTTTAAACGAAATCGCCCTACTCAAGAACAAATGGAGTCTCCCTGGATGGATTAAAAACTCCTTGAGACATCCAAAATCCTTGTAACTCCTTATGACTCTTTTACACGCCGATGAACAAATAGACATAACTACATGTGAGAACTATTACCATGCTATTGGGGAGAATTTAATTACAAATTCTGTTTTTACTGTCCTTTTTCAATTGGTAATTACCATCTAAACAGGAATTACGCGATTCACTATCGTTTTTTATAATCCCAAAATTTCCATTGCTCTATAGTTTACAAATAATTGATAATTTATTAACTTCGCTTTGCTGTAGGGAACATTGTTCGGCAAAACATTCTCTGCTTACGATAACTTTCTACCTTTTCCAAGAGGCCACATGTTAAACGGCGCAACTTTTGTTGGATGTGTGAGGTTTGTCCTATTTTGAGAATATGCTTTTGATAGGACAAATTAATAAAATGCTTTTATTTCCATTATTCAGGTCAAATAAATATATCTTTCACAGATTTCCAGCTTCCTTTTTTTTTTTTTTTTCTTAACAATGCTATTTATGGAACTCAATTGTTAATTCCCCAAACAGAAACTACTTAGAACTTATCTAGAAAATCCTACTGGGCTATAAGTATGGATCGTTGCTGTAATTCGGATGAAAATTATTCTTGCTTTGACCATTCATCAAAAAGTTATGTATATCATACTGTTTGTTTCTTTATTCAATAATAACAATATTCAAAGATACTTCAATTTATTACAACACTTACTTCAGCCCAAGAATGATCATTGATATAGGTATGTGATGGATAAAGGAATAATCAATTCCTAAAACCTCTGAGCAGAGATTTTGCCTGCCTATTAGTACCAATGCACTTGCCATCTTTTAAAATTTGTTGTACCAAAAAATAAAAAGGACACTAATGGCCCATAAGATATGTTTCAACAAATATTTTCTCTAATACAGTTTAATTGAAGCCTGATAAAAAATCAACATATATTGATGTCCAGGCTATATGTTATTATAAGTAAAAAAAAACAAATATAC
>NC_090760.1:58281010-58291010 GCF_036898095.1 Palaemon carinicauda | reverse complement strand
AATCTCCCATCCAAGATGTCCCAACTTTTTCTTCTCTGCATCACACCTGGAATTAGAGATATCCAACAAGATTACACAGGATTGCTCCATACAACAAGCCACATAGTCAGCCTTCAGTCATACCTTCAGGACAACATCAGCCGCTTAAAACACGGATATTTCTTCGCGAAAGAAAACGTCCTTACAGTTCGATATCCTGAGAATCCAGCTTCCCCACTCACCACATTTTTTTTTTCTCTCAAAAACCCATTGTCATCCACATTTACCACTACTCAACCCACCAAGTGCATCTACACCTTTTCAAGTTCACCTAACTCATTCTAAAAAAACTTATAATTTCCTTTGAGCCCAAATGTTTGAGTAAGAAAATCCTTAATTACAAAAAGACCTACTTTCTTGCCCCACCGAGATAGTAAAGAGGATTTTTTTTTTTATAATTATGGCTAATTATTTTTCTTATTCTTATAATATTTCTTCCTCCTATCGCAGTCTCTACTAATCACTGGGAGTTCCTACTTTGGAGCATTTTTATTTCTAAGGTCCCTCCTTTCGGCTCTATTTTGCAAACTTGAAATATATAAAACACATCACGAGACAGGTATACTCTTTCAATTCAAATTATACGTGAAAGTTGTAATATTTGCAAAAGCAGACATCAAGCCGAGGACGGACAGTCCAATGGAACAGAAATATGAGCAGGCTACTGTACTTGGAGATAAACAATGACCACGTCTTACTTGTTAAATTATGCTTTATATTTATTTTGTTTTCTAGTCTTCATTCCTTCAAAGTGAGTTCTTATTAAAACCAGTAGTACAACTGTTTTTGATACACTGATTCTAGAGAAAGGGAGACAAAATTTTTTTGGTATATATGTCGTATTGATTCCTATTTGTAGTCTTTCACAAAAATAGATGCAAGTGTACCAAATCCATCTGAGTTGTATCAGACCGAGAAAGTAACATTATTATTGGGGTGTCTACTGAACGATAGCTCTTCGAAAAGACTGAAATCTCCCCCGAATAACACTGCAATGAAGCTTCTTCCTCTTCAGAGTCTAGGTCGTCCTCTGATCCGAAATCTATCACTTAGAAGACCAAACAACACCTCCTCCATAAAAAGGTTTTCTTTTGTTAAAATCTGTTTTGTCTTTTATATGAATTTTCGGTTTATTTAATAGTGAGGAGAGTCTAAATTAATTATCCTCTCTCCATGTATAGACTATATGCTTTATAGTTTATGTTTAATTTGGAGATAGTAAATTGACCAAATAAACCAGCTACTCGTTGAGGTACTATGGCTACTGAGTTATTGGGTCCCTCGAATGGCCAGTTAGAACCACATTGGATCTCTCTGTCTCTGTCTGTCTCTCTCTCTCTCTCTCTCTCTCTCTCTCTCTCTCTCTCTCTCTCTCTCTCTCTCTCTCTCTCTCTCTCTCTCTAGTTGTGACTTATTTCTCCTTTGCTTACTCATAAACCGGATAGTCTCTTTTATTATTTACATATTCTCTTCTTTCTTCATACACCTGACAACATACAATAACCGAAAATTTCTTCTTCATTCAAAGGGTTTAGTACTTCGTTGTAATGGTTCAGTGGCTAATCTTTTCTTGGTATGGGTTAAGTTGACTCTTTAACTATTACAAGCAGCTCTTTGAGGAGAAGGACAGGATAAAATCAAACCATTCTTCTCTAGTTTTGGGTAGTGTCATAGTCTCTGTGCCATAGTCTTCCACTGTCTTAAGCTAGAATACTCCTGCTTGAGAGTACACTCAGGCACCCTATACTATTTGTTTCCTTATTTAATTCTCCCACTAGAATATTTTCCCCATTGAAGCCCTTGGGCTCGTTATATTCCGCTTTTCCAACTAGGGTTATAGCTTAATAATAATAATAATAATAATAATAATAATAATAATAATAATAATAATAATAATAATAATAATAATAATAATAATAACAATAATAATAATAATAATAATAATAATAATAATAACAATAATAATAATAATATTTTTTTTTTTATAATTTATTTGAAGCTATGTTTCCTATTTCTATTCAACGAAATATAAAGAAATATAATATTTCCATTATATCAATCAGAACAGTAAGTCATACTTCAATTCAATTATGTATTGAAGAGCGTCTTTGTTTTCTAGCTGGATTATGTAGAAAGCTGACTGAATTTAAGAGAAGTATTTATTTTTTCACCAAGTGATTGGTAAGATGATATATCTTCTTAAAGGGATTTTTAAGAAAAGAGTAAATGATTACAGAAAATAATCTCCTCCATTCTACTTTACAATATCAATATGTAACTACAATACAAGAGATCAAAGAAAATCTTAAAACACAAGAGAATCTTTTAATGGGAAACATCCATCAAAAAATATACCTCTGAATATATTCATGTAAAAGCATACATTATATACTGTTACTTGTAAGGAATAAATTGGAATTGAGAGAGTGCGCTGCTGAAAAGCAATGAGGAAGTTTTTGAACTAAATACCTTATGAGAGTGGTGGTCTTTCGACTGTTGAAAACTGCCCTTGTAGATAGTGATCTTGTCTTACAGAACTATATACTCACTGAAACAACTTTCGTGGAACATTTAAAAAAACACAAACTTCCATTTTTTTTTTCTTTTTTTTAGTCTCTTGAATTATTTTATTCCTATTCATTTATATAATATTACCGAGAACAGGTAAACAATTCTTTCAACCTACGACAGTTGCAATATCAAGGAAATATATGATATTGCTATCTTCAATAGGAGATTTTTTTAATTTTTCATTTCCGCAACCCACTCCTAACTTTACCTGTAATTTTCGAGTATTACTTGTACTTGTATTAATTACATCCAGCCTTAACCTGATTTGTATCCTTCACCCTGATAAGCTTCGCCAACTTGCTAGTTGAATGTAGCAATCCTGAAAAAAGAAATGTCCGAAGAATCGTGAAATTGGACAAGAAATTTAATTTTGCCGATGCAGCCATAGTATTATTATTATTATTATTATTATTATTATTATTATTATTATTATTATTATTATTATTATTATCATCATAACTATTATTCTTATTACTAATACTACTACTAATAATAATAATACTATTATTATAAGAAATAATGAAGAATTATAATAAACTATTTTAAAAACAGCAGCAATATCAAAACGTATATTTCATATATAAACTATAAAAAGGTTTATGTCTGCCTGTTCAACATAAAAAAAAAAAAAAAAAAAAAAACATTTGCTGCTAGTTTGAATTGTTGAAGTTTAACCGATTCAACTATCCGATAAGGAAGAGCAATCCACAACTTGGTTACAGCTGGTGTAAAACTTCTAGAATACTATGTAGTCTTGAGCCTCATAATGGAGAAGGCCTGACTATAAATATCAACTACAGGCCTAGCATTAAGAATAGGATGGAACTGTGTGGGAAGATCTGAAAGAGAAGGATGATCAGAACTATTTATATCTTAAAGAACATACATAACGAGGTAATTGAACGACTGTGCCAGATATTAAAATCTATATCAGGAATATGAAACTAAATAGATCGTAAGTTCCTGTCCTTCAAATTAAGATGAGAATCACCAGCTGAACACCAGACAGGATAACGATACTCGAAACAAGGGAGAATAAAATAATTAAAACACTTCTTCAAAATAGATTGATCACCGAAAATCGTAAAAAAACTTTCTCAATAAGCCATTTTTTTCGTGCAGTTGCAGAAGACAGAGGCCTTATGTGTTTTTCAAAAGTATATTTGCTGTCGAAAATTTCACCTAAAATTTTAAAAGAATCATACAGAGTTAAAGACATTATCGATGCTCAGATCCGGATGTTGAGGAGCCACTCTCCATGACCTACTTACAATCATACTTTGAGTTTTGTTAGGATTCAACATCCTTTACCATAATTTGCAACATGCATTAATTTTAGTTAGGCCTCTATTCAGGGATTCAGCAACCCCAGTTCTACTTTCAAGAGATGGAATTGATGCAAATAGTGTAGCATCATCTGCATATGCAACAAGCTCACTTTCTAGGCCAAACCACATGTCATGTGTATATAGTATGAAAAGTAATGGGCCAAAATACTACTCTGAGGAACACCAGATATCACATTCCTATTCTCACTATGGTGCCCATCAACAACAACTCTTTACGATCTATTACTTAAAAATTCAATAATGATGCTACGAAACGACCCAATCATTCAAAATAGTTTGAGTTTGAAAGCAACACACTCATGACCAACACGGTCAAAGGCAGCACTAAAATCAAGGCTAATCATAAGAACTTCCTGACTGCAATCAAGGGATTTCTGTGCAGCATTGGAGATTGTAAGAAGTGCATCACATGCTCTAAGGTCTTTATGAAAACCAAATTGTAAAGTACGAAACAGATGATTACCTTAAGCAAACCTATTAAGACTTATTGCTAATAGTTGAAAAACTTTAGATTATAGGGGAGTTATGAAAATTGGGCAGTAATCAGTTGGACTTAAGCTAACACAAAAATATTTATAAAGTGGAGTAACATTACTAATTTTCTAACAGGTGCTAAAAGCTCCTCCTCTTACTAACCTGCACAAAATAATTGATAACTTTGGAGCTAAGAAATCTACAGTTTTTATAAGTAGTAAAGGAAAAATACCATTTGGGTCTACACTTCCATAAGCACCAAGGTCCATCAATATAGCTTTAATTTTGCAAGATCGAAAAGCTAAGCTATTTAGTTAAGCCTCTGGAAACCAGAATGAGGAAGACCAAGTTTCTCATCACTCTGCTTACTGTCAAACACATCATCTAAAAAGGTTGCCTTATCCTTTAGACAGTGAGTGACAGAGGCATGTGGTTTAATTAAATTCAAGTAAAGGAAGAACTGTTAAATTTTCACCAAAGAATGCAGATTTAAGGGTAATCCACCGCTTATGTTCCTGAGTTGTACCAGAAAGGGTATCGTTTATGGTTAAATTGTATTCCTTTTCAGTTGAAGCATAAATTCTCTAAGCAAAAGCTCTAAGTTGAGTATACTTATTGTGAATCTAATCTGATCTATTACCCTTCCAAAGATGATAGGTTTCTTCAAAAATGCACATCTACAATCATCATTGAACCATGGTTTGTCCTTTACCTTGGCACACGAGAAGCAATACGCCTATCAATTATGTTGACAACATTCTCATTCAAAGAGACAACAGGATCAACACCACCATATAATTGTGACTAATTCAGGCCCAAAAGATCACTCAAAATCTCATTCCAGTCTTATAGATATTTCATAAAAACCTTACCTGAGTATGATACATCAGGACCGGCCACTCAGTTTTCACTACTAATAAAATCAAATCATGATCTCAACTGAAGGACACATCTTACTTATTATGACGCCAGGGGAGTCGGAGTATACAAGGTCCCAACAGTTACCAGACCTGTGAGTACCTTCACTTATGATTTGCTCATAGGCCGATTTAGAGGCAAAGTCTAAAGCTCTTAAACCATGGCGATTAGTAGGCAAAACAGAATTTAATCACTCCTTATGGTGAGTATTGCAATCACCAACAAAGGCAAAAGAGGCCTTTCTATCATCTTCTTGTATCTTGGCCATACTACTAAGAAGACAATCGAAGATAAAATCATGCATGTCTGCATTCCGGTAGATCGAACGCAAATGAGAACTGTTTTTTTCTGCCACAAACTTTTATTACCTGAATTTCATGATATCCACATTCATAAGAGGACTTATGAGAAGCAGGGTATTTATTCCTAAATACACCGCCATTCCCCTGGCCATGGGAATGGCATCCTGTTTCAAAAATATTTGCTTCTTAAAACCAGTCATAAAGAGCTCAGATGAGTGCTTCATATTATAAACCAAAGTTTCTGAGCATAAAAGAATATCATACTGTCTGGAAGCAACTGTAAGGTCTTGAATATTTGCATGAAGACCACGAATATTACAATACAGTAGACGACATTGACGAAATCTAAGACATACTGGTCTCGGATTTCACTCAATGTCTCCAGAGAGAATAAGAATTAATAGTAATAAAAAAGATAAATCATATTTAAAAAATTAAATTAACAAGAATGGTAATAAAGTGTAATATATTTCGGGGCACTATCTAACCCGTGAAAAACTACTAATTTATATAACATTGTAGTCGGTGTTTGTTCATTGGAAATTTTTTATATATGTATAACATTGTGGACATTTGTATTACGAATTAGCAAAGTTGACATTTAGCATGTTATAGCATAGTGAAACTTTTTCCGAGTTGGCCTAATTAATATCTTGCATGTGATTGAAACTGTGGGTTAACCAAGGTGGTGTTTTGTAAAATATTGTAGCTTCAAGCTAAATTATCATTGTACGTTTGATGTCATGATAAAAATATGTTTATTTATGAATACAATGTGCAGTTGATGCAATTGTAGTGGTTTTGTTTTGAGATTGAATACATATTGCTTCCTCTACACTCACAAGAAGTTCACACTCAATATTGGGGTCTTGAAGTTACACATTGTTGTTCCATGAATTAGGGACAAGGTTGTATTGTACATATTCCCATTCAATCTCATCCGACTGTAATTCTGGTTATCAGGTATCAAAGAGGTTATGTAGAGCTAACGTACTATTCACAAAAGGAGTCATACTTGGTCTTTCCCTTAGGACATTGAGTTACTGCCAGCTGTTTTGAAATAGCAAGTGCTTTGTCTGTAACAAAGTGTGACGTTTTAAGGGGACAAGTTGTTTAGTGTTTATTACTAACAAAATAGAGGCATGGCCAAACTTCCTAACAGAAGAAGCAATCTTACTACCTCAACACCAGGGGAGTAAGTATATACTAGATCCTAGCAGTTACCAAACCTGTGAGTGCCTTCACTTATGACTTGCTAATAGCCTAATTCAGAATAAACTTTCAAAGTTTTTAGCCATGGTAATCAATTGGAAAATTTGAATTTAACAACTCCTTATGGTGAGTTATGGAATTGTCAACAAGCACAAAAGAGGCCTTTCCATTATCACCCTGTATCTTAGCATAATGGCAAGAACACAATTGAGCTTAGAATAATTCATTTCTGGATTCCAATAGATTTTACATAAATAAGCTGTTATGCCGGCCACAAACTTCAATGATCTGATTCTCATGACATCCACATTCATTGTAGTACTTATGCGAAACACGAAACTCAGTCTTAATATGCATTACCAACCACGATACCCGGGAACAGGTTTACATTTCAAAATTATTGTTGTCTTATAATCATCATCATCATCATCAACTTTAACCAGTCCACTGCAGGACAAAGGCCTCACACATATCATTCCACTCCCGCTTGTTTATGGTATTTCTATGTCAGTCTACTCCCGCAAATTTTCTTAGTTCGTCCATAGATAGTCTCTTTCCTCCCCCTGGCTCTTTTACAATCTTTAGGGACTCTTTCTGCTATTCTTAATGTCCATCTGTTATCTGTCATTCTCATTGTATGTCCTGCCCACGTCTATTTCTTTTTCCTACATCTTGCTACAATATCCTTTACTTTAGTTTGCTCTCGTATCTTTTACTGTTTCTTAGTGTTATTCCTTTTATTATTCTTTTCATGCCTTTTGCAGTTGTAACTAGCTTATGTTCTACGGCTTTAGTAAGGCTTCAAGTTTCTAATGTATACGTTAAAACTGGTAGAACAATCTCATTAAATACTTTTCTTTTTAAAGAAGGTGGTATTTTACTTTCCAAATTCTCATTTTGTTTTCCCAAATCTCTTCTTTCCATGCTTATCCTTCTTTTAATCCCGGACTCGTTTCCTGGGGAAACACTTATTAACAATTACCAAAGGTTCGTCCATAACTCTTATTTGTTGGATTTCAGCATTTCCATTAAACATTATCTAAGTTTTACTCATATTCATTTTCAGTCATATATTTCTGCTTTCTCTACTAAAATCTTCTGTCCTCTTTTGCAATTCCTCCCATTATCCAATAGATACAACTATGTCATCTGAAAATTTTAAGTTGATAAGGTATTCCCCATTAATATTAACTCCTACACTTTCCAAACCTAAATTTTTAAAAACTTCCTCTAGGCATTCTTTGATTAATTTTGGAGAGATTAGGTATCCCTCTATGTATATATGCATAACCAAAATATTTCTCTCTCTTTTCCTCATACCATTTTATATAATGTCAATTCCTATATATTATTCCACGTTCTCAGTACAAATAATCATGTTATAAGTTGTTTAACAACACTTCCTACTAACGATATAATAATGATTTATTAGGTATTGTTACCTGGACGTATTAATCGATAAAGAGGCGCAAAGCCGAACACGAACAAGGTATTTTCACGGAAACAGATAAGGACTTGCACACCATTTCAAAGAAACATTTGCTTCAGCCATCGACGAGCTCATGAGAATAAACATTTTCTTTGGATGAATAAGCATGGAGGACAAAAGCGACAGAGAAGCAGCAAAGAGGATAAATAAACACAGAGATAAGTCAATATGCAGTGGCATATAATGAAAAGAAGAGTTTTAAAACTGGAAATTAAAACCTATGATTTTCTATCTTTCGTTCTATGTCATCAGTTCAGGGCAGGCCATTGATAGCTTTATTGTCTAGATATTCATTAAAAGAAAAACAATAGACATACAAACAAACCCACGGACCAAAAGATTTGGAAACCAAGATTTGAACATATACAAATAATAAATAATAATCATCATCATACTTTGATAAAAATTTTATCAAAGGGATTTACAGTTTTTTTTCATATATCAGAAATATACTTTTTGCTCGAAAAAAAATTCACATGTAAAGAGAAAGAAACATCAATTCTTTTACATTCATTGCCAATTTCCTTTGTCCTTGAGATCTTGTAATAAGAATATTCATGGAGATGATTAGACTTCTTTCTTTAATGTACACGAAGGCCAATAAGGCATACAGTTTGGAAATAGAGGAAAGAAGATCCTTGCATACTATACGATAATAGCTTATCATTTATGGAAAATATTTGCAAAAGAATGTGTACATTCAAATGGAGAGAGGGAGAGTACTTGCGTCTCTACTCGTCAAGACTTTCTTAATACACACACACATATATAAATATAAATATAAATATATATATATATATATATATATATATATATATATATATATATATATATATATATATATATATATATATATATATATATATATATATATATTTATTTATACATATATAGAATGTTTATGTATACAGTGTATATGCATAAATATATATGGAATATATATATGGAATATATATATATATATATATATATATATATATATATATATATATATATATATATATATATATATATATATATATATATATATATATCATCAGTGAAGGTAGCGGCAGCCAGTACTTTTTATTCCTCTGGATAGCTAGGTTGGTAGCGTCGCGGTCTTCTGTTTCAGAGGTCCTGAGTTCCCGTCCCCGCTAGGGCGCGAATAGTGTGACACCTTTTACCGGGGATTACTCCACAGGGTGGTGCCTGGGGGGGAAGTTCGAGGGGGCTAGTGATAGTCCCTGCTGGCTTATGGTCGCCGAGGAGATGATGTCGATTGTCTCAGGGGAGACCTAAAACCCGCAACTTTAACTTTTAAAATGGACAGGGAAATAGCAGTCCTAAAAACCCATTTGTTATAAATCCCGGCGTTTCGTGATAGTCATTATCACATCTCACAGGGCTACAAATAAGAAGTACAGAAAAATTAATGACAAATATAAGAATTAATTTAAGGAGTAAACATTAGTAAAAAAAAAAAAAAAAATAAAAACTCAAGTGAAAATATGTATACCACAGAAGTGGAACTAACCACGCAGAAGTACAAATAAAAACTAGATGGCAACAACAACTACAGAACAAAACAAAGAAAGCTATGACAAGTACAATTGAGTGGAGGAAGCTTGAGTGTTTAACGAGGGAACCAGTCTTTTAATTAGAAT
>NC_090760.1:58268510-58276010 GCF_036898095.1 Palaemon carinicauda | reverse complement strand
CTTGATAGGAGTCAGGAAATTCTCTGATTTACCTTGATTTTAGTACTGTCTTTGACCGTGTTAATCAAGAAGCCCTTATTTTCAAATTTTAACTGGGTGGTATAGGTTCGTCATATCTTAGCATTATTATTTGTCTTTTAAGTAATAGATTACAAAGAGAAGCTGTTGACTACAGAAAAATAATAACTTCTGTCTCTCAGTGTTACTCCATCATGTAAATGTGTGTTGTAGCTCAAGTTCAGCTGTTTACCTCCCAATTTCCATAACTCCCACCTTATCGAAAGTTATTTTTTTTTCATTTTGCCAAAAGGTCTAAATAGATTTGCTGAATGTAATTCTCTGTTCTCTAGTTTACAATTTGGATTTCGTAAAGGCCTTGGAGTATGTGATGCGCTGCTTACAATCTCCAATGCTGTACAGAAATCGCTTAATTGTGGTCAAGAAGTTCGTATGATTGGCCTTGATTTTAGTGGTGCTTTTGACCGTGTTAATCACGATGCCTGCTTTTTCAAACTCAAATAGTTGGGAGAGGGTGGGTCTTTTCTTAGCCCCATTGTTGAATCTTTAAGTAATAGATCACAAAGAATTATTCTTAATGGGCACCAAAGTTAGTATAGAAATATTATATTTGGTGTTCCTCATATACACAAGACATTTGGTTTTACCTAGAAAATAAGGTCGTTGGATGTGCATATGATGCTACTCTCTTTGCATCAATTTCATCTCCCGAATTTAGATTTGGGGTTACTGAATCCCGTTCCGTTTTCCATCTATATCTAAATTGTCTTGGTGTTGGAGATAGTTTGGTGGCCCTAGATTATACTGCTTCCAATTTATATATACAGTATCCTTCTTAATACTTGGAACTCAGAACTTTACTCGGTATTCTAGATGTGGTCTTGCTAGTGATGTGTAAAGCTGTAATACATTCTCTTTGTTTTTGTACCTAAATTATTTATTCGTAACCTATCAGGTTTTGCATTTTGTTGTCAACTTCTATGCTCTGTTTGATGAGCTTTATATCATTGCTTAAAATAATGTTGAGAACTTCTTTCTGGTTGACACTTTCTATTTCATTACCCAGCAGGGAGTAATCTTTGTGTGGGTTAAACCTATGAGCATATTTTTACATTTCCCACAGTTGGAAGGCATGTGCCATATTCTGGACCATTCCCCCCCCCCTAAATTAAATCATATCTTAAGACATATAAGCCTTCTGAGTTCATGGCGTTTATCTGTGGTTTACTATCGTCATCAAATTTGGCTATTATAATAGTTAAATCTGTCATTAATGTAAATCAGAAATAGTAATGGGTTAAGGAGGGATACTTGAAGTACTCCGCCTGTAACAGCGCCCCACACTGAAGCTTCTCGTTTGATTATAACTCTCTGCTGTCTGTTTATAAGCCAATCATCGATTCAGTCAGCTAGGTCATCAATGAGGGCTTTAATTTTACGAAAACAATTTAGGAGGGGCTTTGTCAAAAGCTTTTTTGAAAGTCTGCGTATGTGATGTCTTTTGCCCTGCTTTTGTCAACTAGGCAACACGTATTGTGGAAAAAATTACCACAGATTTATCACACAAGATCTCTGTCATCGAAAACTATGCTGGGTGTCTATCAGAAGATTACTTTTTTCTATATGTTTTACTATTCAATATACTATAATTGTTTAAGAAATATTGTAAATAGGTTAAAGACAAAGGCTCCTTACATCCGACTCTCAGCATTGATAATTAATGTATCTTGAACTCTAAAACTCCTTTAAAATCTTAGGTGTGATTCTTGATAGTAAATTTCAAAAAAAAAAAAAAAAAAAAAAAAAATCTTATCGAGAAAGTCTTAAGATTTTTCGGTAATCAATCTATTCTGAAGAAGCGTATTAATTCTTTCATTCTATCTTATCTACAGTATTGTTCTCCTATCTAGTAAAAATTAGATAGGAGAACAATACTCGATATAAGATAGAATGAAAGAATTAATACGCTTCTTCAGAATAGATTGATTACCGAAAAATCTTAAGACTTTCTCGATAAGCAATTTATTTGTGCAATTGATAAAGACAAAGACCTAATGTCCCCTGAAAGTAAATTTACTATCAAGAATCACACCTGAAGCTCAGCCTCAGCCTCATTTGTTGGAGAGAAAGTTATGGTTTATCAAATTTCTCTTTCTTGGTCTAGATATTAATCTTTAGCAACGTTGCTCAATTACTTCCTTATGAGCGTTGCATAAGTTTTCTTTTTTTTCTATATTTTTTACCCTCCTTTACATAGAGGTCATCCGGAGCCTTGCCACCCAGTTCGTTAATTCTAATCGTAATGCTTTCTCCACCACAAGACTCGATACTATACATTATTCTATAAGTTTATTCCAGCTATGACCAAGTTGTCGAATGATCTTCCAAATCAGGTAGTTGAATCGGGGGAACTTCAAAAGCACAGAATATTAGAAAATGTTTATATATTGAAATGGTGAAGAGGCTAACATAAGTCTCTTTTAATAGTTTATATATGAAAGCTGTGTTTTAATGTTGTTACTGTTCTTTATTTTATATCTCCATTATTCTCTTGTAATGTGTTTATTTCCTGAATTCCTTTCATTGTTGGAGCCCTTGTCCTTATTTATCCTGCTTTTCCAAAAAGAGTTGTAGCTTAGCTAATAATAATAATAATAATAATAATAATAATAATAATAATAATAATAATAATAATAATAATAATAATAATAATATCCGATACTGAGCGGGTGGAAGGGAACCTCCATTTTTTTTTTTTTTTAATTACATGAAGTCACAACATCCAAAAATAAGATTTACGATAGCAAAAGAACAGGATAATCAAATCCCCTTTTTAGATATTTTAATATAAAAATCAAATAACGGTATAGACACCAATATTTATAGAAAACCTTCTCACACGGGACTCGGAGTTAACTTTTTGAGTAGATGCTATGGTAATTTCAAGTTAAACACATTTAGCACAATGTTTTACCGAGCGTTTAGACTAACGTCATCTTTTGAAAATTTTCATAAAGAAATATGTTTCCTGGAGAAATTCTTTTCCAACAATGATTTCCCATCCAAAATATTCTATTAAAAACTCAGAACTTTCCTTAACAGTATATTTTGTCCTAAACCAAAGAAATTTGTTCCAAAAAAAGTTGAACTCTTCATCAAATTACCATATTTTAATGATGAAACAAACAAATATATTAAAATCAGAATACATGAAATCCCGAGTAAATACCTACCACAAATTAAAACGAATATAATATTCTGTAATTACTCCATAATAAAAAGTTTTGTTAATCATAAGCTGCAAAAGACCTTTGAATCAATGGTGGTTTACTTGTTTAACTGTCCAAATTGCCAATTAGCTTATATTGGCTCCACGAAAAAAATGCATTTTTTCTCGCTACCAAGATCACAAGGTAATTAGCAGCCAAACTGGCAGAGACTTGTCCAAACCTTTACAGTCCAGCTTACGAGACCATTGCGAAATGGATTGTAAGTGTTCGTTCTCTTTGGACAACTTTTCAATAATATACAGAGGTTGATATGAAAATTAAATAAGAATAGCAGAGTCAATTTTTATAAAATCTAAAAAGCCAAAACTTAATCAAGAAATTTCTAGTTTTCCTTTGAAGATTGCCTAATTATGCCTTTTCCCATTCTAACTTAGAATTTATTTGTTTAAAATGTTTATGTACAGCTTGCTCTTAATTGTTTTACTTTATTTTACCCAGGAACATGATTATGAACACAGAGATGTTTGAAACGTTGTTATTTGTTGGTGATGGAAACAAATTTAATAATAATAATAATAATAATAATAATAATAATAATAATAATAATAATAATAATAATAATAATAATAATAATAATTAATGATGTTCTCAGTTCATTACCTTTTTATTAAATGTGCATGATATGTGGTTTGACTTGGAAAACAAGCTGATGGCGTAAGTAGATATGCTACTCTCTTTGCATAAAATCCATCTCCTAAATGTAAATCAGTGATTGCTGAATTCCTTTATTAACCTTGATGAAGAGTGCAATAATGCTAATAAGAGGCAACCTGTAGGGTATTGATGCCGTATGATCTGAAACTAAAAGTTCTTGTGATGAAAAAAAAAAAAGAAATGTGTTCTTAATACTTTTCTATAGCGTTAAATGTCTATTGTTAAAGTTGTGATGAGAAAATTATTTTTTGTTTCCCTGGTTACCTATTATCCTCCTCATGGAACTATATAAGAAATAGAGTTGAAAGGTTTGTAAGGTGAAAATTAACCGTGAATGAGATATGGAATTGTTAATATTTACTTACGGTGAAGTTTGATTGTAGGAAGTAGTAGTTCAGTTGAATCATCATCATCTGAGGCCATCATAATTATCAATTACCTAAATTTGTATCTCAGTCACCAGAGCATGCTGAAAGATTTAGAGGACTTAGATAATCACAATTGACAAATCATATATGTAATATACTGTCCTCCGATACTAAAATTTCACTACAAGTGTAGTTAGCTTGTTTTTACCGTGATATGTAAAAGTATTCGAATAATACGCTAGATAGATATGCAATTATTTCTTTTAGAGCTAATTAATTTTAATAACTTGGCTTGACAAGACATATAAACATAAAGTAAAGGAAACTATCAAACAGTTAAATTTTGATTTATCCAGTGATCTATTTACCATGACACATCCCCCAATTTTGAAAGGTAGCTGACATAAAAAAGGAAGATTTTGTTCTCATTGTTCCTCTTTGCCTGCCGAAGAACTCATCTGAGTTTGGTTGGTCCTGCTAGGGTGCCAGAGCCCACCATCCCCCGTTTTTTCCAACAAATGAAGATTCATATGCTGAGTCCACTACTGCTGCCACATATATTCATGAAGAGCGGTAAAGCAAGAAGCCGGATCAAAGGGTATTAAGTATAAATTGCAAAGCTCTGGAATACGAATTAGTTGCAAATGGAGTATGGGTTAGCTTATATTTGCAGATGCTACACCGTTGATTAGGAATATAGGATATAGAATGTTAGGATAAATGTAACAGTTTTAATGTGAGTCTAAATCAGCCCCTAGGCCTAGATAATCATGTTTGACTCATTTTCTTACGTAACAATCATGCACAAATTGTATATTTTTATTACTGTTAAGGAAGTCATTAATATACACCCAAGACTAGAAGTAATATCATACAATTCTTGATATTGCAATAGGTTGAGAATGACTAAGAGCCCCCGAAGCGAAGTCAGTTGTAAGCGAATTTGACCACGAGTAATGCTCTGAGAGTTGACTGAAAAGAAAAATATTGAACATTCATAAATATTGATATTGATGGTGAACAATCTAAACGTTGATCCATGCCATATCTTCGGTGGAACATATACATATAAGAAAGGGATAAGAGAAGTGAAATACATTGGATTTGTTGTAGTGAAGTAAAGACTTGAACATTTACAATAGGATTATAAAAGAAATGGAGTATTTAGTGTAATGAAAAATAGATGGTTTCGAAGTATTATGTTTTAAAATCTTTTTTTAAAGGAACTTATCCAGTGTGATGTATATAGTCATTTATAAACTTTGATAAATCTATAATTTTACCTATAAGTGTTGCATCACGATTGTGAAAATCACTCCTGACGCTATTGAATTCATATTTGAAACAGTTACCCATCTATTATTAGTATACATTCAATTGATAGCCGTTATCAATCACATTTATTAGGAAAGGGTAAGTCGGAAGTTCCTTACATATTTAACCCGAAAATCTAATATTCTGATACTTCCAATAATATGATATTGTCATGGTTGCAAGAGAAATTATTTACCATAATTGACGATGGATGATATAATAATACCTAATAAATATTCTTTTTAAAAGTGCAATTGATTTATCTGGCGAAACATGTGTTATATAAATCAATAACCAAGATCGACAATATCCGTTAATTTCAGTTCGCTTACCTTTAGAGTAACGGACCTGTGAAAATTACATATCAATTACACTTAAGAAGAAAAACTTAAATATTTGTTTGGCTATTACAGATTCTCTCTCTCTCTCTCTCTCTCTCTCTCTCTCTCTCTCTCTCTCTCTCTCTCTCTCTCTCTCTCTCTCTCTCTCTCTCTCTTTTGCGTTTGTAGGAAGTAATCAGTCGATTTTTTCCTAGATGACCTCTCAAAGGGGGATTTCTCTTTTCAGCTTTAATAATATCGTAAAGTTGCTGCAGTATACCTGATTAATCAGAGCTGGAAAGGATTTATTCAAAATACTGATTACAAGATGTGTAATTGCCAATTAGGATCTCCTTCTTCATGCATAACGAAAATGCGACGTCTTAAAATGTGCAATCCTGCATTTCATCTAGGGAAGGTAATGTTTTAGCCCAAACCCCCTCTCCCACAAAGCTAGAACCAAAAAGTGTCAGGCACCGGCTGCTGATGACACTGCTTACGAGGCACAACTTCCGCATATCTCAACTGGAATTTAAGCCTCATCGGTACATGGGCAGGGTGACATAATCTTCATATTACTTTTTCCATCGACAGTAAGGCAATGATTAGTTATTAACACTGTGGTATCAAATTCAAGAATCATTGTTTAGAATATAAAGATGCAATTTTACCATTAGCATAATCATTTTAATTATTATTTCCATTGATATTATAGTGATCATTGGTATTATTCAGAAATGTCTCTGAACCTATTAATTACTGCCATAAACAATGGACATGAAATGGAATCTTATAAAGTGATGTGATAATATTGCCACGTTACTTTGATGGAACACGACCGATAGCCTTGGCAGCCCTTTTGAAGATATAAGTATTCATGGCAGTTTTCCGTCGAAAGCAAAGGAAGACTGTCCTTGATTGGTACGGCCACACACACAGAGGACCGGCGATGACGAGATGGGGTGGGATGATACATGACAGAACCACTCGAGAACTAAAAATGACGACAGCTGAAGTTTAGGGATGCCAGAAAGAAGGGTTCAACATTATTATTATTATTATTATTATTATTATTATTATTATTATTATTATTATTATTATTATTATTATTATTATTATTATTATTATTATTATTATAATCTAAAGTCTATGAATTCTAGCTAGCAGGTTTCACTATTTATTATTATTATTATTATTATTATTATTATTATTATTATTATTATTATTATTATTATTATTATTATTATTATTATTATAAGCTGAAGCCTATGAATTCTAGCTAGCAGGTTTCACTATTATTATTATTATTATTATTATTATTATTATTATTATTATTATTATTATTATTATTATTATTATTATTATTATTATAAGCTGGTCTATAAATGCTAGCAAGCAGGATTCACTATCTCTTATTATTATTATTATTATTATTATTATTATTATTATTATTATTATTATTATTATTATAAATCTTTTTATTATTATTATTATTATTATTATTATTATTATTATTATTATTATTATTATTATTAT
>NC_090760.1:58238510-58243510 GCF_036898095.1 Palaemon carinicauda | reverse complement strand
ATATATATATATATATATATATATATATATATATATATATATATATTATATATTTATATTATATATATATGTATTATATATATATATATATATATATATATATATATATATATATATATATATATATATATATATATATATATATATATATATATATATATATATATGTATATATGTTTATGTGCGTGTGTGTAAGGAATAACTTTTTTGTGAGATTTAGCTTCCAAAAAAGGTTTCGATTTAATTAAAATATTTGCTGGTGGGTTTGAGAATACGATCAACTAAGTAACACGTGTTCCTTCAAGTAAGTTTATTGGTATAAGCTGATGGTGGAACCTGGTCACACGTGTTTCTCTTGGAAGATCTGATAATCCTGGTGGCATAAAGAACTATCTTATTTATGAGACAGCTATATCTCAATCTCTTTTGGGATTTTAAGATTCCGGTGTTGTTCGAGAAGGTAATCTTGTATGAGCATGGGGATCAGCTAACCTGGCAATCAGCAATACGAATAGTGATATAAAAGTGCAACATGTTTAAAGAGAGAGTGGTTGAAAAGTTATTCACTTTGATCCCAAACACGGATATAAAGGGCTAAGGATCATAGAATTGCATTTCTTTATAAACCAAATGGTATATGGATTAAATATAAATTTGTTAGTAGCACACTTAATGCTAATGTTAATTAATGCAATACTTAATTTCTAGGCTACTGGTTTTCAGGATGTTGGTCAAAATCTTGTAAGATTTCGGATACTCAGGACAAATAGCAAGATTTGGTATCCCTAGAAATATCACTTTTGACAGGGGAAACACTTTCAGATCTCAATTGTGGAAATCATTAGGGAGTTTCCTGGCACTCTACATCTAACAGCCACATCCAATCCTACTTCCAATGTTAAGATTAAAGGTTTTCATCGCATCCTCAAAGCAGCTTTGATGTCCCGCTACAAGGACCACTCCTAAAGAAGCCCTGGATTTTTTGGCGACCCGTTGGTTGTCCTTGCTGCCAGACTTACTAGCCCCCAGTTAAGCAACACATGCCAACAGATCTGCTATCGGTAACGCACGTTTTCCTGAGCAATGACACAAGCAAGCCACCGCTAACGCCTCTTTACACGGATTCTTTCCACGTGATCCGTTATACGGTGAAGGCGTAGCTCGTAAGTTTCCTGAATATGAATTCCTTGGAACTGCAGCGACGAAGGGAGATGGCACGTGGATTGGTGCCATAAGTGCAAGAGATGGAAAACTAACGCAACCAAGCGAGAATTTTTGGTGCATTTAAAAACGATGGCAAAAAAAAAAAAGGTTTTTTGGTCATCATGGGGAAATATATCTAAAACCTGGAAAAGGAGTGACAGATAAATTGACTGATTTAATTAGCAAGTGTTTTAAAAGCAATGATATCCCATTACCAAACGAAGTAATTATATATTTTGTTAGATGTCGTACATTTTTTAGAAATCGTGTTTTAAATAGTAATATTAGTTCATCAAGAAAAGCGCAAAATAGAATGAAAAAGCTCGTAATGTGATATAGAACATAACTGAAATATATATTGTGTATATATCATTATTTATTTTATGAATTTAAACTGTCTGTTGCTCGACAAATTTCAGTTATTTATATCATCAAATATTTGTTTGGTTGTTTGAGTGTAATAAAGTTATGTATTTGTAATCTTACTTTTATTATCCTAAAAAAATTAAATATAAATCTTCAAACAGATTGAAAAATACAAAGCAGAAAGCATGGTTCTTTTATTTTCTTATGGAAGTTCCACAGCTTACTCAGCCACGATTAAGTCTGAGTGACGTCATCGCTCTGACCGACCCGACTACCACCATCCGGCTACCTGCGCACTAAGGTGGCCTGAGAAGACCTCTTATTATATATATATATATATATATATATATATATATATATATATATATATATATATATATATATATATATATATATATATATATATATATATATATTTATGCATATATATATACATATATATATATATATATCTATGCGTATATATATATATATATATATATATATATATATATATATATATATATATATATATATATATATATATATATATATATATATATATATATATATATATATATATATATATAAAATTTGCATATACTGTATGTGTGTATATATATATATATATATATATATATATATATATATATATATATATATATATATATATATATATATATATATATATATATATATATATATATATATATATATATATATATACAGTATATATATATATATATATATATATATATATATATATATATATATATATATATATATATATATATATATATATATATATATAGATATCACCCACGAATGGCATTTAATACCGAATTCTATCTTGGGAATATATATCCACTTGGAATTAATTTTATGGTAACAGCCTCTTGCCGGGTGGAGATTCGAACCCCCACCCGTTCGGCTGGAAACCGTGCTTGCAAAGACTCTACCGAGTAAGCTATCAAGTGATAGCTCAGTCGGTAGAGTCATCGCAGGAATGGTTTCCAGCCGAACAGGTGAGGGCTCGAATCTCCACCCGGCCTGAAGCTGTTACGTTACCATAAAATGAATTCCATGTGGATATGTATACCCAAAATAGAATTCAGTAATAAATGCCAATCGTGATGGATTATTACATTTGATTGAAATCACCTGTGCTTGTGATATATATATATATATATATATATATATATATATATATATATATATATATATATATATATATACATGTATGCATGTATATATATATATATATATATATATATATATATATATATATATATATATATATATATATATATATATATATACATATATATATGTATATATATATATATATATATATATATATATATATATATATATATATATATATATATATATATATATATATATATATATATATACATAATCTGATAAGAGCCAATCATTTCCAATTACAACATTCAATGTTCCTCTATAAATGCTATATGTATTTTGAATCATTCTGGCGTTTATGTTCATTATCATGGCTCACCAGCCAATATTGAATCAGTTTACATTGCATATATTGAACATGTCAAATGAGCATTTGGTGCTGAGGGAGCCATTGTTAACATTCATTCTCTAAGCCATGCAGTTGCTAGCAAGAGATTCCATGTCAGCTGGGGAAATTTATATTTCTTTAAGATTATTCTTAGTATTTTTTTGTAATGGCTTTGCTGGCCTATTTTACTTGTTCTTCAGCCATATGGATCATATGACCACACCAGCGTAGTTGGCGTTTGATGAGATTGGCTTTTATTCTTTTACATCCCATTCATTCTAGAAACTTTGAATCTTATTTTTCCAGGTGATGCCCTAATATTCTATAGACTAAATGCAATTTCTAATGTTTCTAATTTCTTGATATGGCATCGATATAGAGAAAAAAATACTGATAAACTCGGTTTTATTTACTTAGATTTTACTTTTCAGTCTCAGGTGCATCCATAGCCTGCCTAAAGTACATGTAAACCTGATTATTCTATCCAGTACATCTGCGTTGATCTCAGTATTGGTTAAACTAATTCTAACTAGGTAGCTTAGAAATACCATAAGCTGTAGTTTTGCATCATTGACAGTGAAGACGAGTATATTATCATTTGATTTCATTTGCTCTATTCGACTTCTATTTCTCTTGCAGGTACCTGGAAACATGTACATTTTAATTTATATTGTGGAATTATGAGATGTAAGGAAACATTGCTTGGTTATCAGCATATTGCGGGTTACCCAAATGTCATGTTGAGGTTTTTGTAAGGGCATGTCTGAAGTTGAACTGGCTACTATCCATTCAGTATTCTCTTTGGACTCTGTCTTCTTTAAATTTCTATATAATGAATTTGTTGGTTAGTAGATTAACAGATTGAAAAGGACAGGCTCTAGAAAATCCCGCTGCTTCATTTCAATTTCCACCGGTAGGGATGAGGATTCCAAACCACTAATACTGAATTTTGCTCTAACATTATTTTGAAAAAGATGAAGATTTTGAGACATTTGATAGGAACTCAGACTTTATATGAATCTTCCAAAAGATTTCCTAGGGCAGTACGTCAAATACCTTGGTAAGTTTAATAAACACTATATATATTCCTGTATTTCTCTTTCAACATTTCTCTCGTAATTTCCTCAAAGTTGAAATCTGGTTGATGGTCCCACATTCCTTCCTAAACCCAGACTTGGTCTTTGGTAGTACAGATTCTAATATACTTTTATTTAAGCGCAACAACATATCTATAGCTAGTATATTATAATCTGGGGATAACAGGAAGATACTTCAGCTATGGTTGAAGTCGCCCATCTGCCCTTTGTTCTTATAGTAATGAATTATTATGGAGTTCATTCAGGACTTTGAAATTTGCAGTCACTTCTGTCAGTGACAGATGAACTTATGCTGATTTTTTTAAAAGGTAGCCCCCATGCTTGAAAACTTCTCCATAAATACTGTCAGGCCACCAGCTTTGGCATTCTCGAATTCTTTTTATCAAGGTTCTAGACGAATGAAAAGGGGGTAGAATATTAGTAACTAGCTACACAATGGTATTAGATGTTTCAGCGTAGCATGGAAATACTCAGATCAGCAGTTTATAATCCCTTATTGTGCCTTGAGTTAATTAGAGTTATTATTTTCTTATTAGGGTAATAAATGGATTTGATGACATTATGAAAATCTCGAATATCTTTTGGTTGGCAGAGGCTGGGAATCTACACGGTATGAGATTTAGCATTGGTGTATGGTGTGAGAGTTCTCATGAAAGCAGTCAGTATATGAACATTTAGTTTAGCCACTTGTAGCTTCCGGAGCACCTCGAATTACTTTGCACGACTTTCTTCATTCAGTGGCAAGGTCATCCTCAAGAAGGCTGTTTAAAAAGGAAATAGATCACTTTTCTACTGTATTTTCAGTAAAACATAGTTTTATT
>NC_090760.1:58226010-58228510 GCF_036898095.1 Palaemon carinicauda | reverse complement strand
CCGTGCCCCCTTAGCATCATCAACAGCAAACTGTTTCCATTTTCTTGGTGGATCAAAGATGGCTTCGGTCTCTTCAAGACTGTAGTCCTCATTCATAAAGAAACCAATTTTGTTTGGCACATCGATGATCAGCACCGTTACACGCTTCGCCTCAGCGGACCGGTTGGTGATGGAATGCTTAAGTACTTTATTTTTCTTTGAAGTCCAGAGCCTCCATGCTCACAACCTTCTACTTTTTTCAGCTTACTGGCATCACTGATCAACTATACATTGCGAAGAACACTACATATGTGCTGAACAATTCATGGTTCAGCAGATTATGTGTGACCACTGACCAAAATGATGACCTCAATTGTAGAAGAGTGGCCTTCAGATAGAGTTGCTTCAACCGTGCTAGTATGATGAACATTTTCTTATTCTGTCCAGCACAGTTGTCGACCAAAAAACCTCAAATGGATGAAGTCACCATCCTCCGCTGTTGCTTCCAAACTCAAGCCATTTGATGAGGCCGCTTCCAAATCTCATTTGGCCACAACTAGCAACCGTTTACTCCCACAGAAAACATAAGTAGTATCATTTGTAAGATTGTAGAGGCAAAGGTTGTATAACCCTACCTCTGCTTGTAATAAGCAGCATTGACCGAAGCTTAGGAGAAGGCAAAAGTCTGCTGAAGGTCGATGGAAATTACAGAAATCCTTCATCAGCACTGCTTTTGAGGAACTCCTGGCCTCTTTTACCAGCTTTTCTTATAAGTGAATGGCATTCTTGCCACCGGGCTTAAGGACACTGATTTCAATAGGCAGTCTGTCAGAAGTATTAAAAAAATTAGTAGCTGGAGAGGAGAAGCTGATGTTATACTTCTTTGTGAAAACTTGCCGGAATGTCTCCATGACAATAGCCACACCTGAGTGCTCATCTTATATATGCCGGCTGAAATCCATATAGAGCTGAGTTGTACTGCCACCTGCATGTAAGAACAACAAAATCTTATCTTTGGCCCTTGTGTAGTGGCTAGATACAGCAGGCATGCTCCTTATGTACTCATGTACAACAGCCAATTCTTGGCCTTTTATTTTCCTGGCTGAGCCACCCTTCACCCTGAAGTCCTTTTGGAAGGTGCCAGGCCAGATTCTATTGCTAACTTCTTATTAGCCACTACCCACTCAAGCGTTTTCTTCCCAGTGCCATGGATCCTCATGAAAGCTAGATGGCAGACTGTGTTCTCCTTATTTCTATGTGTCAAATACAAAGCAATATGCACATCCATCTAAATTTTTGTATATTTCCTTTTGTAGATCTCCACACTCATACGACTTGTTAGGTAATTGTTGACCAGATCTATGTCGCCTAAGGCTCAGAAATTGATAGGGATTACATCAATCTTTTCACAACCCAATGCCATGAAGCAACCATCCTTAGATAGGGGTCCCACTTGCCTTGCAGGCAATACATAAATAGTTTTATAACCTACATACTGCTGCCCAATACTTTAGCCCTTTTTGCTTTGTTCACTGGCCAGACACTTACTCTCCTAACACCAGGAACCTTCATAAAACCATAATCAACAATAGCACCATGGGTACCCCTAACACTACTAGGCTTATGACTTACTCCTTCACCTACACTAACCTCACTACTAACACCAGACCTAGAACTAACACCACTGAGACCTTCTCCGCTATCACTAGGCCTAGAAATAACACCACTGAGACCTTTCCCACCATCACTAGGCCCTCCAACAACATCAACGCTAACTCCTGGACCGCTAACACAAAAACTGCTTACACCACCTTCAACACTATGATCAAGCCCCACACCGAGATCACCTCCAACAATAAGACTTTTACGTTTCCTTTTTATGCACTCCCCAGAAACTATTGGCTCACCATCACTACAATCTTCCGAAGCATCACTATTTCTGGTAGAGCAGTCTTTATCGGCGATAGTATCGTTGATAATTTCAGCTGGATCGTTAGTCTTGCTCTGTCACCTTCTTTTCCATAAAATTTGTCGTCCTTGACTTATGGGTTGGGTTCATTTTACCATAGAAATCTAAGATTTTCTGGGCATCCTGCCCTTCCCTAGAGTAATCATCAGATTCCCGATCACTGCAATCTATTATCTTTGAAGACTATCAATGTTGAAGGGACAATAATATCACAGAAAAGCACGTGAAATAACACGAGTATCTTTTCTACAACCAGACAGGCTGATGTATACAAACAAGGTGTGAGAAGGAGGGATTACATGATTCAGTTGTTATGACGACGGCTGTTTGCACTGATTGGCTGTGAAGCGGTTCATACAGCGCACTGATTGGCCTGTGATGATGTCTCGACTTGAGTGACATTACCACCTTTTTCCTCCATACTAGAGAAGCATATCTGCTGTAGGGGTGTGTCTGCAGATTTGGGCTGTTTGGTACATTGCCATACTGATCCTACTTTAATCCGAATTTAGGAGTAAAACTCTACAGGTTCAAACATTCGGTGATGTTCCT
>NC_090760.1:58194925-58202425 GCF_036898095.1 Palaemon carinicauda | reverse complement strand
ATGAAATATGCCTCAAATTAAGTGACTCCCAGAATACTTACAAGATTATTGTGTAGAATATGGTGTGAAGAGGCAAAACCTGATAAAAGGGAGCTGGGAGTGTTGGTGGAAATGGCAAAAACAGATCTAAGTTATTACAATAATTACAGAGGCTTCCCACTTACGTCAGTTGTCATGAAAATATACATAATTCTTATTCTAAGAAGGTTAGAGAGAGAGAGAGATTGATGAAAAGCTGAGAAATGACAAGCAGTATTTAGAAAAGGTAGAAGTTATACTGATCAAATTTTTATTACGACATGTTGTATAGCATTATTATTATTATCATTAATAGTATTGCTTGCTAAGTTACAACCCTAGTTGGAAAAACAGGATGCTACAAGCCCAAGGGCCCTAACAGGGAAAATAGCACAGTGAGGAAAGGAAAAAAGGAAAAATAAAACTTTTTAAGAGTAATAACATTAAAAGAGCATTTCTTTTATAAACAATAAAACCTTTAACTAAATAAAAGGAAGAGAAATTAGATAAAATAGTGTGCTCGAGTGTACCTTCAAGCAAGACAGTGGAAGACCATGGTACAGAGGCTATGGCACTATCCAAGACTAGAGAAAAAAAAGATTCGATTTTGGAGTGTCCTTCTCCTAGAAGAGCTGCTTACCAAAGGTAAGGAGTCTCTTCTATCCTTACCAAGGGGAAACTAGCTACAAAACTGTTATAGTGCAGTAGTTAACCCCTTGGGTGAAAAAGAATAGTTTTGTAATGTCAGTGTTGTCATATGTATGAGGACAGAGGAGAATCTGTGAAGAATAGGCCAGACTATTCAGTGTACGTTTAGGCAAAGGAAAAATGAACCATAACCAGGGAGAAGGATCCAATGTAGTACTATCTGAGCAGTCAAAGGACCCCATAACTCTCTAGCGGTAGTATCTCAATGGGTGGCTGGTGCCCTGGCCAGCCTACTACCTATAATGTGTAAAATAAGGAAATCTACTTTTGAAGGCATTTGTGGACTATGAAAATGCCTTTGATAGTCTACACCAGCCAATTTTGTGAAGAGTTCTGCATTTTTATGGAGTTCCCCCTAAATATGTAAATTTGATTAAGTCTGTTCATGAGGATAGCAAGTGAAAAATTAATGTTAGTGGATTCCTATCAAATTAATTTCCAGTAAACGGTTGAGTACTTCAAGGAAATGTATTGTCACCTATGTTGTTTATCCTCCTTATGGGTTTGTGATACATAGAATAGTTGGGGATGGTAAAGAAGGATTGGAGTGGATTGGTAGGAGGATATTAGCTGATTTAGGGTGTGCTGATGACGCTATCCTTATCATTAGAACACTACAAGACAGGCAACACCTGCTTACCAAAATGCAGGAAATATCACCTGAGGCTGGACTCAAGATAGATAGAAGACAGATGGAGAGGACTACAACAGAATATGTAATGAAAGCTGAAATATCATTGGAAGGATAAATGATTAATGAGGTTGAGTCATTTGAATATGTAGGAACTGTGGTCTCTAATACAGGATCTTTCGAATTAGAGTTTAATGAAGGATAGAAAAAAAGCAAATCAGACAATAGGTAGGTTAAGAAAGTTTTATAAATCAAATTGCCTTAAATTGCGTATAAAATGAGGATATATATCAGTTTAGTGAGATCTGTGTTACTGTATGAACATGAGTCGTGGAATGACAATGAAATATTATCCAACATATTTTTTTATATTTGAGGAAAAAGCCATTAGAAGAATATTGGGAGTTAATTGACAGGATAGGATTAGAAATAAAACTATAAGTGAGATTACTTGAGTGCCATTTGTGGAAGAGATCATGAGGAGGGGTAGATGGAGATGATTTGAGCATGCTCATCACACTCTTCAAGAGAGATTGGTTCACCAAACTTGAAACTGGCCTCCACAAGGCACTAAAAAAGTTGTAAGATCAGGTCTATATGGCAGAGGACAATGAAGCGTAAAGTAGGAGAGGATGCATGAAGCAGGATTGATTTAAAAGCTCAAGATAGAGACGACTGGCAAAATCTAATGCAGGCCCTATGCGTCAACAGGCATAAGAGGAGAATAATGTGACGATGATGGTATAAATATATCTCTTTCCGATAATGGTAACCTCTCCTCGTCCCTCGAGTAAGGGGGAGAGGGACTAGTCGAATCTTGGTCAAGTGAGGGTGCACGTGCAAGTGTGTATATATCATTCCTAATATTTAGCAGTCCTTTTTGACCGGTTCCGTACAATAATGTATGTGTGTTTATATGTATGTATATGCATATACATGTATATATATAGTATATATATATATATATATATATATATATATATATACACACACACATATATATATATATATATATATATATATATATATATATATATATATATATATACACACACATATATATATATATATATATATATATATATATATATATATATATATATATATATATATATATATATATATATATATATATATATATATATTTATAGATACATATATATACATATATATATATATAAATATAATATATATTTATTTATATATATATATATATATATATATATATATATATATATATATATATATATATATATATATATATATGTCTGTCTATGTGTATATACATACACACACACACATTATATATATATATATATATATATATATATATATATATATATATATATATATATATATATATATATATATATATATATATATATATATATGTATATATATATATATATATATATATATATATATATATATATTTATAGATATACATATATATATATATATATATATATATATATATATATATATATATATATATCTGTGTGTGTATGTGTATAAATATATAAATATATATATATATATATATATATATATATATATATATATATATATATATATATATATATATATAAATATATATATATATATATATATATATATATACATATATATAGTTTCATATATAAATATATATATATATATATATATATATATATATATATATATATATATATATATATATATATATATATTTACACACACACATATATATATGTATATGTATATATATATATATATATATATATATATATATATATATATATATATATATATATATATATATATTTATATGTGTGTGTGTGTGTGTGTCTGTGTGTGTATATAAATATATATTATTATCATTATAATTATTACTATTATCATCATTATTATCATTACTAGGTCAGCTACAACCTTAGGTGGAAAGCAGAATAATGTAAGCCCAAGGGCTCCAACAGAAAAATTAGCCCAGTGTGTAAAGGAAATAAGGAAATAGATAAACTATATGAGAAGTATTGAATAATTAGATCATTCCACAACTTGATCACATCTCTAATAAAACTTCTAAAATACTGTTAAGTATTGATTCTCATGATGAAGAAGGCCTAACTCTTAGAATCAAGTGCCTACCTACCATTACGAACAGGGTGGTATATACTGTCAGTGATGATCTAAACGTAAAGGATTGTCAGAATTCTGAAAAATCTTTTGCAGCATGCACAAGGAAGATTTAGAGAAACATTTTACCCGCCAATATGTTGAAAATATTTAACAAGTATACTGTGTCATTAGAGGTAAAAACTTTAGAGAGTACTTTGTAGTTTAAATCAATGAGAGTCAATGTTTTTTTTTTGTATGAAGTATTTAAAATATTGTAAAATATATATTATAAAAGTGTCATATCTGTGTATATAGATACTTGCTGTATATACTATGTAAATTTACTTAATAAAAAAAATGAACGACGGTGTCAAAGATTAATATTTAGATCAGGAAAAAAAAATATAATAGCCCGTAAGATGCTAACCAACAAATTAGGATAAGAATCACTAACTGAAGATCAAACAGGAGAACAATATTCAAAGCAAGGTAAAATGAAAGAATTAAAACATTTCATCGGAACAGTTTGATCACCAAAAATCTTACAAGACTTTTTCAATAATCTATTTCGTGTGAAACTAGAGAAGAGACAGACCTAATGTGTTTCTCAAAATTAAATTTTTTGTCAAGAATATCACCTAAAATGTTAAAAGAATTATACAAAGTTAAACAAACATTATTAATGCTGAGATCCACGTGTTGAGGAGCAACTGTCTTTGACCTACTTACAATCATACTTTGAGTAGTGTTAGGATTTGACTTCACCCACCATAATTTGCACCATTCACTAATTTTAACTGGCTCTCTATTAAGGGATTCAGCAACACCAGATGTACATTCAGGAGATGGAATTAATTAAAGAGAGTAGCATCAACTTCATATCCAACGAGCTTGTTTTCTAAACCATACCACATGTCATGTGTATATAGTATGAAAAGTAATGGGCCAAGAACACTTTCCTGAGGAACACCAGATATCACATTCCTATAATCACTATTATGCCCATCAACAACAACTCTACGATCTACTACTGAAAAATTCAACAATGATGCTAAAGAAAGCCCCACCCACTCCCAAGTATTTGAAACTAAGGACCTCATGATTAATACTGGCAGCCTAATAAAAACTTCCCTGCCTGGCGATTTTCTGGACGTGAGATCGAGTGTGGGTGATAAATTTATTGAAAAACCTTGATGAAATTCCTGAACAACTGATTTTGATTATTTTTCTTCACCAAAAAATAAACTGATTTGATGTGATTAGAGTTAGTGCACTTGCACACTTATAAAATCTATATATTTTGCATCATCATCATCATCATTTCAGCCTTCAAAAGTCCTTTGTTGGATGTAGGCCTTCTCCAGGTTCCTCCACAGATTTCTATTGCAAGCTATTCTGTACCACTGTTGCTTATGTTGGTCTAAGTCATCTCACCAGCGGGTTATTTGTCTTCCTCGGTTTCTTGTGTATCCTCGGGGTGTCCAGAAGGTTGTTTGTGATGTCCATCGGTTGTCTGTCCTCCTGGCAATGTACACCGCCCAGTTCCATTTGAGCTTGCTAATGGTTTCAAGGATATCCATTACACTAGTTTTTTGACGTATCCATTTAGCTGTTTTTCTATCCTTCCATGTTAGATTTAGCATAATTCTCTCATTTGCCCTCTGCATTGTTCGTAATTTAAGGGAAAGCTTTTTTGTTAGATTCCAGGCTTCGGCCCCATAGGTAACAGTGGGGAGGATACACTGATCATACACTCTCCTTTTTAAGATGATAGGAATCTTCTTATTTTTTAACACTGTACTGGCTCTTCCAAACGCTTGCCAACCGAGGGCTATTCTTCTTTTTATTTCGCTCTCTTTACAGGCGTCATGTAGAGAGATTCGTTGTCCTAGGTAGATGTAGTGGTCCACTTCCATAATTTGTTGGTTTTCAATTTCAAGTATGTCATCTGCATTTTCAGTATATTCATTGCTCATGACTTTGGTCTTTTGGAAGTTCATGTGGAGGCCAATTGATTTGCTTGCTTCATTTAGCTCGGTGAGAATATGTTGAAGCTCTTCTTTGGTGTAAGCAATGAAAATGATGTCATCAGCAAATCTTAGATGACTTAGATATTCTCCATCTATTTTTATTCTTTTTTTCTTGCCAGTTGAGTTGTTGAAAAGATCTCTCCAGGCGGGCAGTAAACAGTTTGGGTGAGCTAGTGTCCGCTTGTCTGACACCTCTCTTGAGTTGGAATGGTTCAGAGTCCTTGTGGAGGCGAATGAATGATGTTGCATGGTCATAGATGTGACAGAGTACGTTAAAGTAAACTGAGTCAACTCCCTGTTCTTCCAGCGCTGACATGACCTCCTCAGTTTCAACCGAGTTAAAAGCTTTGGTGTAATCTACAAGTTCTACTAGTGATGGTATCTTATATTCATTTGTTTTCTCAATAATTTGGTTTACTGTTTGTAGATGGTCAATTGCGGAGTAGCCTCTTCTAAAGCCCGCTTGTTCCCTTGGCTGATTTTCATCAAGCTTTCCTACAATTCGGTTGATAATAACTTTGGTGAAAATTTCATAAATAACATTAAGGAGGCTGATTGGCCGTTGGTTGTTCATGTCCCTGGAGTCGCCTTTTTTGTAGAGTAGAATGAGGATAGCTTTATTCCATTCTTCTGGCGTTTTTTTTTTTTTTTTTTTTTTTCAGACATTCATTGAATAGTCGCGCCAGTCTGACCTGGATTGGCTCATCAGCACCTGCTATTAGGTCTAACGTGATGTTATCTGGTCCCGGTGCTTTCCCCTTCTTCATTTGCTTGACAGCTAGTCGCACCTCGCCTGCTGTGATCTCTGGAAAGTGATGAGATGGGTGTTGATTTGCTCTTTCACGAAGATGGTAACGAGGTCTTTCTGAGGAGTAAAGCTTTTGGTAGTACTCTCTTGCTCGCTTAGCTATTCCATCATGGTGGGTTGTAAGGGATCCGTCTTGTTCTAGCACACCAGTGAATTGCAGCTTCCCTTGGCCGAGTTTTCTTTTTGCTGTTTTAAACCCTCTGCCTTGTTTGATGACAACTTCAATTATCTTTGTCGTTCTATAGCGAAGGTCTACTCGTTGTTTTTTCTGTATAGTTTTGTTTAGTTCTGCGTCTTCAATTTTCTCCCGCACTGTTGATGGGGGCTTGAGATTTCTCCGTTTTTTTATATTTTGCATAGCTTGGGAATAATAAGATGGATTTTATGTATTCCTTAACTGATATGAGTAACATGACATCGCAGTATTCTTGATAAAAAATTAAGTTCTTTTTAATATGCTGAAAAGATAATTTTGATGAAAACATAAACTCTTTATCCTTTTATAGCTCAGTCCTGAAAAAAAAAAAAAGGAATTGGAAAACGATGTAAATTAACAGACCTGCATTTTAAAAGGAAAAATGTCTTTAAGCAGGGACGATTCAATAGGTCAGTAGAAAGAAAGAAAAACAGGCTGTACAGCTACAGTTAGTAATGAGATGGGGTTACTGGTGCATCAAGCATTCCAGTATTTGGGAGGTTTATTCTGAAACCCCTGTTTAATCATAAGCTACAATCTTCAAAATGTTAAGCAAATTTATGCAAGAAGTCTCTTTGGAAGAAAAAAAAGTTATTTTCAACTTTAAAATCATGGATTTGAAGAAAAAAAAATTTACCCTTGGGAAAAAACCTATTTTTATATAACATACCAGTTCTTCATTCATTGAATTAACAATGCATTCATTTAATATGATCTGATTTAGTCAGTGCTAATGAGATATTTATCTGAACAAAATTACATACCCATAACTGTTTTCAAATAATCTAGTAATAAAAATGGGCTTTCCGATACTAAAATTATAACTGTCACTATGAAAATGGCATGATGAATAATTGTGAACAACAAAAATACACTGAATATTGTGAATACACATACATATATACATTTATACGTGTTAAGTAAAGTATATATATATATATATATATATATATATATATATATATATATATATATATATATATATATATATATATATATATATATATGTGTG
>NC_090760.1:58187425-58189925 GCF_036898095.1 Palaemon carinicauda | reverse complement strand
ATTCGAAAACATTTATTTTGATAAAGTCAATAACGTTGATTATATTTCTAATTAGCAATGGGCCCGAGCGTCGGCCACCATATATTGTTTTATTCTAAGAGAAATGCCTTTAGATGTTTGGCCGACATAAAACAAGTTACATTTTGAACTAGGAATTCTATATGTCATATTAGTGTATTTGGACACTAGTTTCCTAGCCTTTTTTTTTTTTTTTTTTTTTTTTTGAGATAATGTCATCTAAAAACATTCATGAAATGATAAGCAGACTGTTTTTCATCGCTCCCCTTTTTCTCTAACAGATAGTTTTAAAATGTTTTCTTGTCTCTATTCATACAGTCATCTAAAATTTATTTGTAGTAGCATAGATTAGTGGAGATTTCTTGAATTTTGGTAAATCCTCTATATATCCTACCCGGTGAGTTCCTGCGTATAGCCCTGGCTACCGCCTTTGTAATCTTTCACTATAGTATAGGATGTGGCAGGATGCACTTCGTCCGAATGGGGCGTGGTAGAAACTCCCGTGTCCTACAGTACATAGAAAATGAAACTTTATATTTTTAGAATAACCCAAATAGAAGTATATCCAGTAAGTAAGTTATTGGTTAACATTCTATATTTGGAAAATTTAAGTTCATCTGCTTGTCTAACGATCAAAACTTCTACAAAATGGGATACTGTTATTTCGTTTAATTTCTATAGAAAATTCTATCAATGGAACCAAGAAGATATTGATAGCAGAAAAAAGGGAAAAAAAACCATCAGGTTCTAAAATATTTTTTTGAATATCCAGAACATTATCAACATTAGGATATCAAACAATTTGAGAGTACCAAACTAAAGGTATCAATTTGGTATCAGAACACTCCATAAATAAATTATATATATAAGGGGAAAAATGCCCTGTATTGCACGTGTACTCCATACACGCTCATACGCTGTATTATTTCTCTCTCTCTCTCTCTCTCTCTCTCTCTCTCTCTCTCTCTCTCTCTCTCTCTCTCTCTCTCTCTCTCTCTCTCCGAAAATAGAAAACCCTGGTTAAGTTTGCCATTGCATTCACTTATAGTTAAAGTTTTTAGGCCATTGTTATTCTCAAACGTTTCTGTATAAGTTTGTTATGCCGTTTGAATGAAATCACTCATGTCCAGCACATCTTCTCGTTAAGAACCTTATCAGCTTGTTATAGACTAGATATGTGCCGATAGTGTCGTCATTGGTAATATCAGCCTTTTTTGCGAGTATTACTATCGGTATCGACCACTATCAAGACACTAGCATCCGTATCGGTATTGGTTATTTCACTGGTATCAGCATCGGCATTGGTATTGCTCTAAAAAGGTGGTTATCGTTAGTGACGTCGGTATCGATATCGGTCTGGGAAAAAATTGGTATCTGTATCAGTATCGGTCGAGATAAAATATTGGTTATCGGTATCGGTCGAGATAAAATATTGGGTATCGATATCGGTCTACAAAAAATTGAGTATCGGTATCGTTATCGGCATCAGTGTGGGAAAAATATTGGTACCGGTATCAGTATCGGTATCGGCCTCCAAAGCGGTATCAATGCATCTCTACCATAGACCATATCCATACCAAACAACTGTTCATAGAAATATCCATTAAAATGAAACATAAACTTTTTGATTCCAAAAACAAATAAGTTTGATAATAGCACTGATTGGTATTGGAAACTCGTAAGACTCGAAAATACCAGATAAGAAATCCAATAAATCATTGACAAGAACTTTTGTAAATAACAAAATCACATCAAAACTAATCAAGTTGTGGTTCGACGTTAAGTTCATGTTTTGTAATCTATAGCAAAGATCAGCTTTTTTTGTAAGTGAGGATGAAATAGATCCTAAACTCAGAGAAAATTGTTTCACTAAATATTTTGATACTTTATGATTCATAGAACTTGTTTCACTGATAATTAGTCTTATTGGAAGTCCGGGTTTATAAGTTTTAATTGAGTCATATAAATATAGCAATGATGGTACAGGAGAACTCAGAGTCAATTAAGAATTTTTCCTGCTCTGAATTGATTTTAGGATTTTGTTAAAATGTTTAATGACTTCATCTGGGGGATTGACTCTTCATTTCAAGAAATTAGAAATATCGGAAAGAACTAATTGTAATTTTCGTAAATATGTAGTTTTGTTCTTAGTAACTATTGCATTTCCCTTGTCTATTTTTGTAGTATACTAGTTGCTATCATTGTTTTATTTTTTTCAGTTACAAGGCTGTGAAAAAATGTTTCGGAATCTGCGAACCACATTTAAAGAATATAATGATGTTTATATCCATATGAATATTACTTTATTGATTTTTTTCCAGTTTGAAAAATGCAGAACCAATGTTAATGCAATCAGGTTTTTGTTTACAGTGAGTGATAAACCATATTGTAAAGTTTTTTTTTTTTCTCTCAAATCAATTCTTCTTCTTCTTCATCTATTAGCGTGCATTTTTCCCATTCGTATGGGGTAACACGGTTGCCT
>NC_090760.1:58169925-58177425 GCF_036898095.1 Palaemon carinicauda | reverse complement strand
AGATCATTCCAGTGATGTTTGGGAGTGGGTAGCGATCCATTTTTGTCTTCATATTCAGACTCCTCTAATCCTCACAAGGATGCAGGGGCCCATCTTTCTTCAAGATTATGTGTCAGGGTGACAACTATGGGTTTAAGGGCTTTCAGCAAAGGCCCATTTTTTTTCTATTTTGGCAAAGATTTGTTTAGCGGCAACCAAACAATGCTGTACCAGATGGCTGATTCTGGAGAGCACTAGGAACCCTGTGTTCTTGATATGGTGATAAAGACCATGTTTGGCGGGAGATGCGGGCGTTTGGCAAAGTTATGGACGGAATTCTTCCAGGTATGATATGAGGAGACTAGAGTAGGCCTGCATGGCAGAGTGAGGTCTGAGGGGGTGGGTTGAGAAGCTGTCAGCGCATATGAGTCTGCATTAACTAATCGTTGGTGAGCAACTTCAACCATTGGCTACGAGAAACTTCCAATGAGACATGGAGCTTCAAAACGATAATGTGATGGTTTCATACTAATGGGTCGGAGTAGCAGATCTGTTGGCAGCTACCAGGCAGACATTGGTAGGCTTAGATAGATACGTTATATCCAGGAGAGTGGCCTTAGTATAAGAGAATGGCAAGCACCCGTGTCTACCAGAAATCGCACAATCATACATGCATCATGTAAAATGGAAAGATTAGTCACAGTGGAGGCTACCGCTGCATGTAATGCCCTACCTGAATATTTTTTGGCCTTTGACAATCGTTTGAACATTACTTTACAGAAGACCTCCTGGGGAGACCCTTCTGCTGCTGGTTGCAGGCAGGCGATAAAGGTAATTTCCCTAAGAACAAGAAAAGCCTTTTAATCCCTAAATGGTTATTGAGAAACCTGAAAAAGATTGGCTATACAGGTGGTTGGCTATGGTTAGTACTGCTTCAGAGGGTATATTTTTAGGGAGTACGCTATTGCGGTGTCCTTGGTTGCAAATATAATCTGAGATTTCCAGGAAAGTGTCCCCAGGGATCGCTACAAGACCACAGTCTGGTTTAGTGTTTGATCGATTCCCGTTTTTAATGTGTTGAACAAGTAATAAACTGACCTCTCTATTTAACTTTTATATTTGTCCAATCCATTCTTCTTTCTATGTATCATTTTATATTTGCTGTGCCATATATGGTTCGCTGAGCTAATGCAGGTACATTTTTTCTGTGTACACATATTTTATGAATATCGAATTTGTAGCATATTCTAAATCCATTTCATGTTTCATATTTCAGATCCCTGATTATGCATGACATTTTAGCTGTTTTGTTAGAAGAAGACAATAGTCATGCAAAAGTTTACATTGAGCCTACAGATACGGGCCTATTGACTGATGAAGACAATAGTGGATTAATAGATAATTTGTCCGGCAGACAACTAACTGGTAATGCTAAAGCTGTTTTCCATGACGGACGACGTACAACTGAAGATGATTGTGAACCTCAAGTGAGTGGTAATGATGAAGCTTTTTCTCATGACGATCGTCGTACTGCTGAAGATGATGGTGCGGCCCATAGTTCTTTGCCTATCAATAGCTATAAGACTCCAAAATGGAGTCTTGGCACTTCTCTCACACCTGGTGACTGTATGTTTCCCGAGCCAAATTATGCAAAATATAGGGATTTTACTCCAACTAAACTTTTCGAACTATTTTTTGATGATGATATGTGGAATATGTTAGTGGATCAGACAATTATCTATGCAACTCTCAAAGGTGAAACAGACTTCTTGGTAACCAAAGATGAAATGAAAGTGTTCACTGGAATTTTGACAGTGTCTGGCATCGTTCCTGTATCTTCTCGGTGGATGTTTTGGAGAAATTCATCTGTGACCAAAAATGAAGCTGTTTATCAAGCAATGAGAAGAAAAAGATTTTAAAAAATCATTCAATTCATTTATTTTTCTGATAATTCTAAATTAGATACAACTGACAAATATGCCAAAGTTCGTCCACTCGTTAGACATCTAACAAAGAAATTTATTGGGCATTTTCAACCCATGAAGTCACTCTCTCATGATGAAGCAATGGTCGAATATTTTGGTAAGCATGGGTGTAAACAGTGCATCAGAATGAAACCAATTAGATCTGGCTATAAGGTTTGGTGTCTAAAATCAGTTGATTCTATGAAAAAACAAGAGAGGAATGGCAGAGTTCGCTACAGACAAGGCGAATAAAATCATGGTATGTAGATGGATGGATAATGCAGTCGTATCAGTGGCATCAACAGTCCATACAAACAATGCCTCAAGCAAAGTAAGAAGGTACTCACAGAATGAGAAAAAGAATGTAGAAGTTGACTGCCCAAAGATAGTTCAACAATATAATCAACATATGGGAGGAACTGATAGGCAGAACCAAAATGTAAACAAATATCGTATTGGTATTTGAGGGAAAAAGTGGCATTGGTGTATACTGTAGTTACTTGGCTAATTGATGTAACAGAACAAAATGCTTGGCTGTTGCATAAGTCGTCTGGCGGGGGATTGTCACAGTTTGAATTCAAGGAACAGATTGCTCAGACATATCTTACTCGGTTTGGTACACCACTGAAGGGAGCTGGGAGACTGCCATCCTGCTCAACAAAGGGTGACAAACGAGTCTTATAAGATATTCGTTTTGATGGAATAGAACATTATCTTTTGGAAACACAAGATAACAAAAGAAGATGATGTGCTGGGGAAGGATGTAAGAAAAGACCTTTCAGTCAATGTAGCAAATGCAATGTTGGACTCTGGTTGGCATGTAATCTTTCATTCCATACTAAATAATGATGATGTGCTCTAAGTATTTACATTTTGATCAATATTGTATTTTTTTTCCCGTTAAATTCAAGTGAAACTTGAAGTTATACGTATTTCAACACAATTTGATACTGGGTAGGAATTTCGTAGCTCACTCTAAGGTTCAAATGTTTGGAAATTTTACAGTATTTGGCACCATCTTGCTAAAAATATTAGAGGTTATGTATCATTGCTCATTTTAAATTTGTAATACCCTAAAACTTTAAAATGAATTATCAATTTCAAATAAATAGGTGTATTTTGGATAGAGCGGTTTTTTTCTTTCAACACAAAAAAATGTACTTGGATTTGCTCAGTGGTACATATATGACACATCGTATTCTAGAAATATTATTGCAGAGAAATGTAAACCGAGACTTTTTCCTAATCATTTAGGAAGAACAAACACAAAAAATGTGGAGTAAGATGAAATTGCAACACAAAAAATAATTGGAGCTGAAATGGGTTACGATCAGTTAATAGAATATGTCATTTGCCTTATTAAGGATTCATTATAGTTTTCATCATGGCTTTGTATATTTCAGAATGCGATCGACAGTTACAGTGTAGCAGTGTTAGTTCCTGTATACACAATGATATCTAAAGCCATCCCAGTTTGACAATCACATAGAACATCAGAATGGTTTATACCAAAAGGATTTTTTCTAGATCTGATTCAGGCTGTGGACAAATCATAAGTGAAGCTACTCACAGGTCTGATAACTGCTTGGACCTCCTATGCACCGACTCTCTTGCCGTTATAACAGGGTTGGTTCTCCAGTTGGGACATCTGATCATGCATTGATTTCGTTAGTAGTGAAGACGTGACTATCCCTGATGTATCATACTCATGTAAGATTTATATGAGATCTCAAGCAGACTCTAATGGGATTTTATATGATGTTTAGGGCTTGAATTGGTCAAAATTTTATAGTAATGCTGTTCCTGTTGCCCCTTTGAAATAGAATCTAGTCTATATAATTGACAGGCATATCCCTTCTCATGTGTTAAGATATCGACTGAAAGACAAACCATGGCTCAATGATGATTGTAGACGTACTTATTTGGAGAAGCGGGAGGTTTATCATCTTGCTCAGAAAGTTGATGCTTCAAATGAAAAGTAATACAATTTAAGCATAAAAGGAGCATAAGTGGTGGACTACCCTTAAATCTGTACTCTTTGGTGTAGATGCAACAGTTCCTCCTTTACTTAAAATAGATGGCTCTGTCACTCATTGCCTAAAGGAAACGGCAACCATTTTGGCTGATGTGTTTGACAGTAAGCAGAGTATTGAGAAACTAGAACTTCCTCATTCCTGTTTTCCTGATACTAAACTAACTAGGGTAGCTTTTTGATCTTGTGAAAATAAAGCTCTCTTAAAAGACCTTGATGCTTATGGAGGTGTAGACCCAAATGGTATTTTTCCGTTGTTGCTAATACTCATATTCCAGAACATATAGCCGCTAGTAATGGTTTTCAGGGGAGATGGTGGAATTTTTGTCTTTCTTGGAGGCTGACCTAGCTTAGCCTTTTTATCTCTCTTTTTTTTTTAGGGTATTGTTCGTTGGTGGCCATTTTTTAGTTGTCTGAATCGAATTAGTTCTGATAACTGTTCTTCAGGTATACTAATCACGTAAGCAGGATAGCGATGTATGTGTTTAGTGAGCATGGCTTCTATGTGTGGAATCCGATCTTTTTATGTTAATTTTTAAATTTTCTGCAAACAAGAAATGTGAAAATGTTCCAATTGCTTGAGATATCACTACTTAAAGTTCAGGTCTCTGCTCAATACAGAAAAGTTGAGTACATAGTGCTTTATATACAGACTAAGTACAACTGTACAGTACTGTAAGAAATAATGTCAAACATATCCCTGAAAGTTTTATAAAGGTAACAATTGTAAAAGCCAGTGCTATTATTGTTTGATAAGTAGGAATAAAACTAATTTAATGTCTCACTTTGTTGTTCTATTTTTCTTTCATTGTTTTATTAACACATTATACTGTCACTATACAGTCTGGCAAAAGCATGTGTTATATTTCATACATCTTGGCTACCAAGGTATTTTAAAAGTAGCCCCATATGCGGTTTTGTATCACCAACAGTGAAGATAAGCACATGATCTAGTTTAGACTGTTTTATTATGACATTTTTTTCTCTGCATTTATCTGTAAACCAAGGGTCTCATATATTGAAAGTAAAGTGTTTATATATGTTCAAGTAAATCTCTGGTATTAGCGAAAATGGCAGAACCATCGTGATAATTCATGGATGTATTCATGAGGAGGAAAGGGACTATGGATGCCATATTTATTTATAAGGCTTCTACATGAAAAGAGGATAGAGAAAGACCAGAAGTTTTTCTGCACTTTTCAAGATTCAGAGAAGGCTTATGATAGAATTCCAAAAGAATTCATCTTTTGGTGGTTGAGGAAGAGGAAAGTCCCAGGGAGGATGATTAGAATGATTAAGAGGATGTACAAAAGAACAAGGACAAAAGTAATAAGAGCATTTTGGGATATGGCCGTGTCCCACTAGGCCTGCGGGTGAATCGCGACAGAATAGCGAACGATATTTGCTAGACATACTCATTATTCATGAGTCATGCTGAAATCACTTGGCCAACCTCTGTAATGCATCCACACTGGTTTCTTCTTCCGCTCCGAGGATTTGAACTGCTCAAAATTTTGTTTGTGGGTGGGAGTTCGTGATACATTAATACATTTGTAGTTGAGACGCAATACATCTGCTGTTATTCGCTGTGTTCGGCCTTTATCCACAACTAACGGGTAATTGCGTGTTAGTAGCGTAATGGGAGCGTATATATCATGTATATATACCAAATGTTAACATACCTAACACATCCATACTACGAACTATAAGAATGCATTCCGGATACATAGCGTATAATTTGCGAACCAATAGCGATTGAGAATTGGTAACCCAATATTGTTTAGAAAAGTTAGCCAGAAAGGGGATGCAAACATCATGTAATTTTCTGTTGTATTTCAATAGCTGTATCGGATGAAACTAGCATAGCATACATAGTCTTGGACATTTCAATGATATTTTCATCGTTCATTATATGATAACATTAAATTGAGACTCCATTCCCATTGTCTTTTTAAGATAAAATGCAGAACTTCCTCATGCTATCATCATAGTATTTACACGTTCTTTTAAAAAAGTAAAACAAAATCTACATATCTCTACATCTATGGGCTACGAAATGGAGATGACGTCTATAAACTTATGGCATTTTGAATTTGGAGAAAATTTGGTTCTCATGACACATTATAACAAAATTATTATTATTATTATTATTATTATTATTATTATTATTATTATTATTATTATTATTATTATTATTATTATTATTATTATTATTATTATTGTTGTTGTTACAGGCTAAGCTACAACCCTAGTTGGAAAAGCAGGTTGCTATAAGCCCAAGGGCTATGACATGGAATAATAGCCCAGTGAGGCAAGGACACAATGAAATAAATAAACTACAAAATAAGTAATTAAAAATTAGAATGAAATATTTGAAGAACCATGACAATATTAGAATATATATTTCATATATAAACTATAAAACTTTAAAAGAAAAAAAAAGAGAAAGAGAAATAGGATAGTAGTGTGCCTAATTGTACTCTCAATCAAGATAACTCCATCCCAAAGAGAGTGGAAGAAAACTATGATACAAAGGCTGTGTTTGAGGGTTTATGTTTTCCTATATCAAAATTGTTTAAAAAAAAATCTTGTGCGCTACATCATTGAAAATACTCAAGAAATAGATTGCCAACGTAATTATACCCAAATTCTATATGGAAATATACTTCAATGAAGTAAGGCTGTTATTAAATTGTTAGGGCAATGTTGCTTTTTTAACGATGTCATGTCCTCATTTCTCCTAATAAGAATATTTTAAAAATCCCTCCAATACACAGCTATACCAAGAAGACATGAAAGCCAGTCGATCGCAAAGGCAAAAAGTCATTAAATATTCTCACAGCATTACTGCTCGTGGTGAAATTCAGAAATGTAAACTAAAATAAAAGTTATGAGTGAAGTTCTATGAATGGAAATTAACTTGGTGTATATGTTTCCATTATATTTATTATAAATACTGCTGAAAAGCACTCAGGGATAGTATTACATTTCAAAACGATAGATATAAAATTTCATGATATTATTATCACTTTTCTTATTATGAATAGGTTACAATAAAGTAACTGGTACGGAGATGAAGCTAACTTACGTATATATAACTATTCATACCGTACTCACACATATCCACACGTACACATACACACACACACACACACACACACACACATATATATATATATATATATATATATATATATATATATATATATATATATATATATATATATATATATATATATATATATATATATTTATATATATATATATATATATATATATATATATATATATATATATATATATATATATATATATATATATATATAAATATTTTTGACCTTTCATATACACCTATGCAATATATATATATATATATATATATATATATATATATATATATATATATATATATATATATATATATATATATATATATATATATATATATATATATATATATATATATATATATTGCATACGTGTGTATAAACACTCACAAATATACATACATATATATATATATAT
>NC_090760.1:58149925-58159925 GCF_036898095.1 Palaemon carinicauda | reverse complement strand
TGAAAAAGATGTTGATTTAAACAATGCTAGTGAAAGAAAATAAAGTAATGTACAGTAATCTATATTCAGAACATAATTTATTGAATATTGACAAAATATCGGTAAGAACAAAGCTTCATAAGATGGTTGTTTTTGTAGGGATGTTCAATATGTTTTTGACATAGACATGCACACACACAAATATATATATATATATATATATATATATATATATATATATATATATATATATATATATATATATATATATATATATATATATATATATATATATATATATATATAAATATATCTCTCTCTCTCTCTCTCTCTCTCTCTCTCTCTCTCTCTCTCTCTCTGTATATATATATATATATATATATATATATATATATATATATATATATATATATATATATATATATATATATATATATATCTCCATATATATATATATATATATATATATATATATATATATATATATATATATATATATATATATATATATATATATATATATATATATATATACATATATATAAAGTCTATTGAATTTATATTAGGATGATTTTATTTACACATAATACTTCATAGATCATATTTTCTAAAACTTTATTTCAATCTACACTCACTTGATATAAATCCAGGGAAATTTCTATGATAACCTAAAAAATCTTAGTCTCAATAATATACAAAACCGTACTAGGCGGTATATTCATATTTGCCACAGGAATAAGTGAGTGAGCAACCTGGAGGAGTAACAAGAACTTTGGGTATGGAAAAATCTCCCCCCCCCTCCCTAAATCTCGATGAAGTAACTGGCAACAAGATGAGTACCGTGCTAGACGGTATATAATAACAATCCATATTTTTCAACGGTAATATAAGCAGCTGAGCTACCTGGAGGAGTAACGAGAACTTTTGGATACACTTTTCCAGCACAAAGACATCCAATAATATACATGAACCTAACCATGCAGTAATTTAAAAAATCAAAAAGATCTCATAGCCATTAGTAATGAGAGAGGGATGACTCTATTAAATGTAAAATGGTACAAAGGTACAGACATTGGTAGTGATCACACCAGGTCCTCATTGCCACACTGAAATTAAATCTGAAAGTAACCAGTAGATAAGAAGATAGAATACCTGGGTTTGATACAACCAAGATTCCAGAAGATGAGCACAGAGAAACATATGTAACTGAATGTAGAAATTGATTTGCAGTTGTACCGCACATGTATCACATGCTCGTACACTGTAACAGTATTTCTGTTTTTTTTTATATATATAGCTTTTATTACTATCCCCTCGCAATGATAACTTCTTTCTGCCTGTATGTGCTTGTATCAATCCGTTTGAATTTGTGTGACCCTTGTCCAATGGAACTCTTGTTATAAAAGCTCGCTGTCTGCTGAAATAAAGCTGGTCGCAACTACGCCGCATCTCAGTTACCAACCGCACATTGATGACCACTGGAGTGTTCAACTCCCTCTAGCTTTCCCTTGCACTGTATGATGCTGCCGTCAGATACTGAGTCTACTATTAACTTCTTGCCCCTGAAACTACCATCCTTTGCCACCAGAGAAGCAATCGCCTGGTTCCAGCGTGCTTAAGTCCAGTTTCGCATCAAGAGTGTGATTCGGTCAAGTACCAAAGCAGACTACGTTCTTGTGGTGATCCCCGAGGTCACTATCCCAGAAATCTCCAGTTTGCTGTGCGAGCAAGGAGACACACCAATAACATACAATGCCCCCAAATCATACCTCCTGGAACACTACTTGCCCTCGCCAGCCACCCACATGATGAAACTTTATTCAGCTCTCTCAACAACCGTCATGAGACCAAAAGATTTCGCTCACAATCAGGGAAAGGACCAGTATAGTTCGCCTACAACCAGCTGCAGACATCTCTCCTTGTGAAGTGAATCTACTTTGTGACCTCTAGGTACAGCACCTACTCTAACCTGTACATGCTGCTATCCCCAATGTCGATATTTTGCCCATGACGTACCTGATGACCAAAGTCGACACTCTTAGGGACACCCACCTCACCATCTTCCAGTTCTCCATCAATGCTTTCAGTCCTGACGAAGTGGACATTTATTCAACATCGAATGAAGCCAGCATGAATGTGGAAGGGCAAAGATGCCCACCCTGTGACATGCCGGAGCAGCGACAAAACTGCCCACCACCCACATATACCACCCCTCTCTCATGCCCCAACTAACGACCTCTCCAGCCACATCATGACACCCATCAGCTGCAGTTATGCTGTTACCACTCCAAATTTGGGGCTGCTGCATAATGTGCAAACAGTTGTCTCTGGCCAAAAAGTGTGTAAGTAGGCCATCGATTGCGGCAGTGGCCTCCTCTATCACTAATCTTTTCTTTTTACATGACCCAGGTACGGGAGTCCGATTTTTTTGGGTAGACATGGGTGCTTGCCAAGGCCACTCTCCAGGACACAATGCAGTCTGTCTATATCGATTGATATCCACCTGGTAGCTACCAACGAAACTACAATACCCACCCATGTGTATGAAACACTCATGTTAACGTTTGGAAGCTTCAAACATATTTGAAATCTTCTCGTTGCTGACGTCAGATTGCCAGTACTCGCTGCAATTCATACTCCTTGACCTTACGACCTTACTCTCCACATCAGTGCAACCCCGGGTGACTACTCCCACCTCTTCACATTGTACCCTTAAGTTTTCCATCTAGAACTTTGTCAAATACTCACAGTTCCCACGAAACACGGTATTTATCTCCATATCGATACGATGGGACCCCCACTGTTCACCAGATTCAGACGTTAGGCACCAGATCGTTTGGCAGCCACTAAACAAACATTGGCTGAAATGGAAGATATGGACCTTTGCCAAAAGGCCTCAGGTCCATAATCATCATGATTGCACATCGTCCTGAAGAAAGATTTCTCTCTGCATCCATGTGGTGATTACAGGCATCTGAGCATGGAGACAAGTAAATCACAACTCCTTTCAAAACATCACTGACGTGACCTCCTGCTTGCAAAAAGCAAAGGATTTCTCCATGCTCGACATCCTAAAAAGGCATTATCAGGTGCCTATGAACACAGAAGACATTCCCAAGACTGCCATCACCACCCCCTTCGGTATATACACCTTCAATTACTCCTACTTTGGCCTTCATAATACTGGGCCACTTTTTAATGTCCCATGAACAGCATCTTAGGGGACCTCATCTTCAGTATATGTTACATGGACGGCATATTTTTGTTTTCTTCCTCCAAAGAGGAACACCTCCGTCAATTACATATTGTGCTTGACTGCCTACAACAGAACAGCCTTATAGTCTGGTACGACAAGTGTACCTTTGGCACCAACGAAGTATTGTTTTTAGGGCACCGCATCACTAATTAAGGAGTCAACCCCCTCCTTGAGAAGGTACCAGCCGCTCAGAACTTTCCCACGCTCTTTACCGTCAAAGCACTGCAAAAATTCCTGGGCATAATCAAATGTTATCACCGTTTCCTGCCAGCCATCACCGCCACTCTTGCCCCATCTCCATTTCCCATAAGGGCAAGCAAAAAGACCTGAAGTAGGGTTCCCCTCACGAAGCGGCTTTCTGTAATGCAAAGAATGTCCTATCAATTGCTGCTGCTCTCACTTTACCCGTGCCCCATACACTTCTTCTATGCGCTGATATCAGCAATATCGCAATTTAGCAGTTTTCGACCAGGTGGTCAACAGGTCACCGTGGCTATTGGCCTTCTTCAGTAAGAAACTTTCTAAGACGGACTTTTCTACCTTCAACCGTGAATTGCTGGTGGTACCCTTGACTGTCTGTCGCTTCCGCCACTTCTTGGAAGATATGCCCTTTATCATTCGCTCATACCACCTGCCTTTGGTGCATTCCTTCACTCAATAATCTGACGCCTGGTCCGCCCATCAATGCTGACATCTCTCACATCTGTGGCTGAATACAATAATTGTACCCTTCAGCATTTCCCTCGAAAAATGAATCTCATTGCCGATGCCCTGCAATGAGAAACATTGGCTGCCATTCACTTGGAATTGGAATATAACACCTTTGCTGAAGCCCAATGAAAAGATCAAGAGTACCAAGCACGTAGGACATCCTGAAAATCCCTCCATTAAGAGTACGTCCCTCTCAACGAATCCAACACCACCCTCCTCTGCTCCTCTTTGACGACTGTACTGGTAGACCTAGACCGTGGATACCTTCTTCCATGCGCCAACAGGTTTTTTATTTTATTTAGGGCCTTTCACATTACTCACGCCGTTCTACTGCACAGCTAATGAAGAAAAAGATCATTTGACATAGCATTACTATGGATGCTAGATATTGGGTCTGTGCCTGTACTTCATGACAAACTTCTTAAGTACATTGACACACGGATTCACACGAGGGCACCTTTCCTCAACCTCAGTGGGATTTGCCCACATTCACGTTGATGTATGTTTCCTACCCACATCACAAGGACATGGTTACCTGTTTACTGTCATTGACCTCTCCACTCGTTGACCTGGAACCACTCCCACTGGATCTGCAAGGTCCGCCTTTTGTACATCTGCCTTACTCTCAGGCTAGATAGCGATATTTGGTATCCCTGAGCATATTACCTCCAAGAGGGGTACCACTTTCCCCTCTCAATTATGGACATCATTCGAGAATCTCCTGAGTATTACCTTTCATCAAACAACTGCATACAACCCTGCAGTCAATGGTTTAGTTGAACGTTTTTAGCGTAACTTGAAACCAGCTTTGATGGCCCGCTGTAAGGACTCAAATTGGCTTACCCAGCTTCCCAGAGTCCTCCTGGAACTAAGGACCCCTTCTATAGATACCCGGGATGTCTCGGCAGATGATATGGTGTATGGCCACCAGTTTGTCACCCCTGCCGAATTTTTTCGGTCTGCAACCTCCTCCTATAATCTCCAGCACCTACGTTTCATTATGACAAAATTTACTCCATGCTACCAGACTTACAAGCCCTAAGCTAAGCAACATATAACAACAGATCTCCACTCGGCAACGCACGTTTTCCTGCACAATGACACTAGATAGCCACCGCTAAAGCCCTTTATATTGGCCCTCTCCTTGTGATCCGTTGTATGCTGAAAGCATTCTTCCTCAAAATGTGTGGCAAAGAAGACTGGGTGTCCAATGATTGCCTAAAACCAGCATATCTCCTGCGGGAGACCCATATAAAGTACGCCTCTAAAGAGCAGATCGGATTATTTAACATGTCTTTTTTTTTAGGAGGGGAGCCATGTTCCACAGGCCTCTCACACGCTCATACACTGTAATGTTATTTCTCTTTTTTGTAGATTGTTGTTATTGCACACCCTTCGCACTGATAACTTGTTTTTCTCTGTATATGCTTGTATCAATCTGTTTGATTTTTTTTGTGACCTTCTTTCACTGAAACTGTTGTTATAAAAGCTCGTTGTTTGCTAAAATAAAATTAGTTGAAATTACGCTGTCTCTCAGTTACCACCCGTATACGATCTTAGAGACCTTGAGAGATGAAGAGCAGACAATTCATGAAGAATGGTGTGATATTAGGAACATATATCAGTCACTTGGTAGTGAAAGTTGCAGACATGCAATCACAAGGAGATAGCCATGGATATGTAATGAAATTTAGGATACTATATAAAGGAGACAAAGACAGTATTTGATTGTTAAAAATTTTGCAAGTAGTTATGGAAACTATAAGGTAGAGCATGTTAAGTATTCCAGTTTTTATAATAAAGTCATAAGAAAACCCTGGAATGACTGAAGAGAGTATTTAGAGAAGAAAGCAGATGAGGCTGATAAAGATTTGAATTCAGGGAGTGGTGAAAGAAGTGCTCATGGAATTAATAATGACATCTTTACAGGGCCAAAGAAGAAGAAGCAAATAACCATCTAAAAGAGGGATAGACCTGTTATAACAACAGAAGAGGAAGAAAGGTAACATTAGATGAAATACTTTAGTGAGGCCATGAATACGAGATATGAATGAAATAATTGTATTGATATACCTTAAACTTATGATGACCTTGATGTGCCCATGAAAGAATTCTTTGTGTTTGAAGTCAAAGCTATCCTCAAAAAACTCAGGAGATGGAAAGCCCGTGGTTACAATAAAATAACTGATGAGATGATACTGCCTGGAAATAAAATGACCAACAGAATACTTACTAGAATATTTTCTAGTTGGGAATGGAGAAGCAATACCTGACAAATGGGAATTAGGAGTGTTGGTGAAAATGGCTAAAAAATGAGACCTGATGTATTGCAATAATTACAGACTCATCACTATTACGTCAGTTGTCACGAAAATATATGGTATACTTATTCTAAAGACATTAGAGAGTAAGATCAATGAAAAGCCGAGGGTTGAATAAGCAGGAATTAGAAATGGTAGAAGTTGTACTTGGCATATTTTCATTTTGAGACGTTGTACAACAGTGCGTACAATATAGAAATCCATTTTTGCTGGCATTTGTGGACTATGAAAAATCCTGCGGAGGAAAGCAAATTAGAGGTTTGAAAGATTTAAAGTTGGTGCGAGAGTGATGGAAGTAGTGATTGGAAAGGGTAGAATGAATGTAAATAAGGTACGTGATAAATTTGAAGGTCCATATGAGGTGTTAGAAGTTGTTTCAAGTGGATTAAGTTATGTTTTTGGTAAGCTGTGTGTGGAGGGTAGTGTAGAAAGATTCAGGGCACACCACAACCAGTTGCGTAAATGAAAGGAGGTACCCAAGTAAATCCAAGAGAATGGGATGAGTAAATGGTTGAAAAGGAACAAGTGTGAACCTAATATGTATGAGGAGTTAGGTCTAGAAGGTAAACAGTTGGTGTTAGTAGAATAAATGAAAAGAAAGAATACGAGAGCTTCAAGTAAGGATGAAGAAGGGGAAATATACGTAAAAGTGAGAATAGAAATAAGTATGACAAGAGTGTAAATGTACAAGTGAATGTGGAAGATAAATGTGTTGATAAAGATGAATCATGGCTAAGTATGAATGATACCTATAGTGTGTATGGCTTTTCCTTTGATGATGTAAAAGTATTACGAATGCGAGAACGAGAGATAGGAGAATGATAAGTAGTATGGGTGAATCTTTTATTAAAGTAGAAAACGGTTTGGATGAAATGGATGAATTACTGACGGAAATAACTGAGATTTTAGGGCCATATGATAGTCAGGTAAATGGGATAGTTCATGGTATATTACATGATAGGGGTATAGATGGGAATCTAAATAGGACAATGAATGATAGGGATATGGAAGAAGTGAATGAGAGAGTATATGAAGGCCCATTTACTCGAAGTAGAGGTCCTGTTTCCGATTGCGACTGGGTTATGAAAAAAAAAAAAAATAGGTGAATGTTGTGTGAGATGGATTTGGCAAAGTAAGGGGGGAGGAATGTGGAGGATTAATTTTTGTTTTTATTTATTTTATGCTTGCCAAATCCAGAGAGAGAGAGAGAGAGAGAGAGAGAGAGAGAGAGAGAGAGAGAGAGAGAGAGAGAGAGAGAGAGAGAGTGAAGAGTGTGTGTCAGCGAACGAGATGTTAGTGTATCGATTGTTTGTTGTGAGAAAGACTGTTGGTATAAATGAGGTTGTTTGTTTATGTTTTTAGCTAGGTTAGGAGAGTGGTGCATGTCTTGGGTGAATGATTATTTTGATTTGACTGCAGCTAGAGCCAGTTATGTGTGTGAATGCTGGATTACTATTATTATTATTATTGTTTCCAACGTGGAAGTGTTTGTTGATTTCTAAAGTAAGTATAATTTTATTTATCTTTGCTAGGAGTCATTCTGAATAATAGAAACCGTTTATTATTTATCTTAGGTTATAATGCGATAGTTTAATTAGCTAGGAGTGTTTGTAGGCGTTTTTTTCTTTTTTTCATTTGCAGGCCGTAAATCCTCCTTTGAGAGAGATTTTTTTTTGTGGAATTGATTGTTGATGACCTGGTCTGTAATTGATTGAGTTAGACTGCTCTTTTGGATTACCCAACCGTTGAAGATCTGGCCTATTCATCAAAATTACGTATGATGACGATGATGATGATGATGATAATGATGATCTTGACACCCGTGACCCCAGGGAGTTAAGGCCGTTATGACATATGAAGACACTCCTATTTATCATGTAGTGGTGTTGGGCAAATAAAGACAGTTACCTAAGTGAATGATTATCCAAGCGTATTTTTAACTGCTAACTTGCTAAAGTGTTAGTGAACTCGCAAGATATATATATATATATATATATATATGCGTGAGTGTGTGTGTGGGTGAGTGTATGGGTGAGTGTGTGTGGGTGTGTGTGTGTGTGTGTGTGTTTTATGTTTTGATGTTAGGGTTGTGGTTAATTTAAGTTCAAGTTTTGTTAAATGTTTTTTGGTTGGTTTATTTGGATGGTGTAAGTTTTTTTTTTTTAAATCAGATATTTGCCCAAATTTGAAATAGATCCTCAAAAAACATGATAGTGAACAAAACCAATGATAAATGAATACGATTTTGAGATTTGCAATAGCAAAGTAACTCCCGTCAATTACTTTCAATTATTATTCAGTACGAATTCTTCAACTCATCGTTAATTAGCTTTAGCCAAAGTGTGTTCATAACAACAATCCCTTGTTTCATTGTACACTTTTTTCAGTACTGAAAAGTCAAAACTTCCTTTTCACGATCGACCACAAACTTGGGATGTTGGACGACCGTCAGCAGAATGCTCTTGAAGCAGTCATCGAAATCCTATTGAAGTTCACCACTCTCAAAGAATTGTTCATCTTGGGGAAACACGGTAGAACTTCAAGTGATATGGTTAATAAGGAAATGTGAGATGACGAAGGTAAACTAAAATAATTGTTCTTTCTCTGCTTAATTAGATGATATAGCGTTGTCTTTATACGGTCTGTTGATAACATTCTGCATGCGTAACTGAACTAATCAATCCAGGCCAACGATTACTGATGAACAGTAAATCATTCATACCTCTAAACACCAGCAATAGTCCATTCTCATCGATTGCAGGAAAGGAGAATATATGTTTCACCTATTCAATGCCATCCAACATTAAAAAATAATTGTAGTATAGTTCATATCGTTATCCACGTGTCCATTAAATGTAAATTATTGGCTTTAAAAATCAGTACCCTTTTCTTCCAATCCATACAGAATAAAATAAGTGTAATATAATCATTCAATACGATATGACATACATTGCTTTGGTATAATTTAAGTAATTGTTCACATAGATAGTTAACGTTCCCTAGATTCGTGAATAATATCTTTATTGAATATATTGATACTAAAATTTGTTTTAGAGTCTATAAGAAACATAAACAATATTACATTCATATCAAAGAAGACGGTTATCAGTTATTTCCTTTCTCAATATAAACCTTAGTCCACGGTAATTGCAATTCAGAAACAAAAAATTACAAGAATCCCAAATATAAACATGAGAACAAAGTGGGGAGAAGTACTGAATATTCATAGCTTTCAACATACTATAATAAAAAAAGTGAAGACCATTTTTAGTTAAATGTTAGCAGGAATAGAGCAATTGAGTCCTTATTCGTGGCAAGAAAAGCTTAAAATGGGAAAAGATACAAAAACTTTTGAAATCTCTACAACCAGATGTAACCAATGATAGTAACAAGTACCAAGAGAGATGGAAAATCGAGAGCAGTAATTTTTCCCGTATACAAAAGAACGAATATGTGTCATTGGCATATGAAAAATTTGAAAAAAAAGGAAATACTTAGAAAAATCGAACTATATGTATTCATAGCTAGTAAACAAAATAAAAGAGAAATAAAAGAACCATGTGACTGAATGAATGGTAGGTAGAGGGACCTTTCCCGAATATAAAAGAATGAATATGTATCAATGAAATACTAAAAAGTAGGAAATAATAAGAGGAAAACTGCTAAGTAAAATCTAAATTTGTGTATTCATAGCTAGTAAATAATAAACAAAATATGAAATAAACGTGCAAGT
>NC_090760.1:58130564-58139425 GCF_036898095.1 Palaemon carinicauda | reverse complement strand
ACGCTCTATGGCGTAATGTTTACTTCGTGTGTCGAAATAAAAATTCGGGTGTAGAATCAAAAATTTGCTCAAAATTTACTTCGGAGTTGGAAAATTCGGATGTAGATACGTTCGGATGTAGAGGTTCCACTGTATATATATATATATATATAGTATATATATATATATATATATATATATATATATATATATATATATATATATATATATATATATATATATATATATATATATATATATATATATATATATATCCGTTTGGGATTTCAATAGTCTCTTGACAGATCCTGCTATTTCTTTCCTCTTCTTACCAGGAATGGAAAGTCGATAAGACTCCAAATTCCAGTGGATTCTTAACCACTGAAATTTTTGAGGCTGGAGAAAGTACGGAGACTTTTTGATGTTGATCTTGAATTCCAGATGTTCCAGGAACTAGATCACTATCTTAGAAGCTTGCATTCATTCTGTCCTGGATGCGGCCAACACCAGCTAGTCGTCCAAGTAGGCTACTACTTGGACCCCCATTAGGCGTAATTGGATGGACGGCTGCGTTCACGAGCTTCGTGAAAATCCTTGGGGCTATGTTTAGCCCGAAAGGCATGGCTCTGAAGGCGTAAGTTTTCTATGTAACTTGAAGCGTAGGTAGGAGGAGAGGTGACGATTAATTGGAACGTGCCAATAATCGTCAGACAAGTCTATAGAGACAGTATATGCCCTTCTGGGCAGTAGGGTCCTTATGTGTTGAAGCGTGAGCATTCTGAACTTGTAGTTCACTATAAACCTTGATGAGTGGCGACAAGTCTACAATGACTCTGAGTTTTTCTGAGTCCTTCTTTGGAACACAAAACAGCCTTCCTAGGAATTTTATGGACTTAACTTTCTGGATTACTCTTTTGTCTAAGAGTTCTCGGACATATTCTTCCAGAACGTGGGATGAGTGTTGGAAGAATTGAGGGAATTGAGGTGGAGGACTGCTCCAGCTGCAACCTAGTCCATTTTTAATTAGGATGTGGACCCAGGGATCAAAGGTCCAGCGATCCCTAAATAGCTGTAGTCTCCCTCCTACTGGAAGTATCTTACTTCTGCTGTTGTGGACCTGAGGCCTTGCCTCCTTGACCGCATCCTCCCCTGTATCCCCTTCTTCTTGAAGGGCGTTTAGAAGAACCTCTGGTTGTTCCTTTAGCTCTCAAACGAAAGGAAGAAGTCTGCCTTTCGAAGGCTGGGTTAAAATCTGGCGACTGTGTCGCCACTTGTTGAGGTACCAGCTGGTGCGTGGTTGGAGGTTGTGCCATTATCTGAGGCACTGCAGTCACAGGAAGTTGTTGTTGATGTTGCTGTCGGTTGGGTATATCCGGCCGAGAGGATGCCTAGGACTTTTTGTCCCCATTCTTGGGTTGGGGACCCTCATCCGGAGAAGACTTTCTCTTAAGATCTAAGCCCCACATTTTGAGAAGGTTCCTATTCTCTGTGGTGGCCTTGTCTACTACCTCTTTAACCACTTCACTAGGAAAGAGGTCTTTACCCAAAATACGAGAGGAGATCAGTTTCCTCGGTTTGTGCCTAACCACAGCCTAGGAGAATTTGCACTCTCTACAGTTTTTAGCTTTAATAAAGCTATAGAGATCCTTAGTAACTGTGGCCAGATGGGTTTTGGCCACAACCATGAACATGTCCTGGTTCTTAGGGTCACTTGCCATCGTTTCTAGTGTCGTTTGTAACGACATCGATGTTGCAAATCTTTCCTTTGTCTCTTGCTCTCTACGCAAGAGAACCTTCGACAGTTTTGGAAGTGCCTCACCGAACTGGCGTTCAGCAATATTAGCTTCAAGCTTCCCGACTGAGAAGGTAAGGTGTACGTCCTTCCAGTCTTCTTGGTCCAAGGGCAAGGGCAGAGATAACGGCTTGCATTCCTCCAAGGAGGGGCATGGTTTCCCTGCTTCCACCGCCTTTAAGGCTGCCTTATATTCCTTTTCCAAGAAGGGAAAGGCTCTGGTAGGAGAGGCCACAAAGGAGGGAAGCTTCTTACTCAAGGCGGGCACCTTTGAGTTAGTGAAGCCCCTCTCTTTCATCGAGCTCGCTAGTAACGTCTGAGCTTTACTATGGTCAAAAACTATGACCTCCTTCGGCTCCATCTCCTCCTTTGAGGCTGGCTCCTTCCTAAGACGGACATAGCAGTCCGGATAAGAATCCTTGTTTGACCAAAATTCCACTTCTTCCAGGGGAATTGCTCCCAACTTTTCTGAGATCACGATATTCCCAGTTGTCATTGGCATGTGTTCAACATACCTCCAAGGATTGGTATCTGAGCACAAAAGAAGATCCTTCACGCTGAGCCGCTTCTGGGACCCACGTGATGCTGCAAGTATCCTCAGTTTCATTGTAGCTTCCTTCTCATCCTTCTTCCTTTCAATTTATTAGATCATCTCAACAATGGAAGAAAGAGTCCTTCCCAGTTCATCTGGGATAGCAGACGATGTAGAAGGAACAGGTTCTGGGTCCAGAACTGATGTAACCGACACTTCGTCGATTTCTTCCTGTTCTACTTGAGGAGCCTGGAACAGCTCCTCCTCCTGACCTTCTCCTAGAAGGTCCTTTTCAGTAGAATCCGACACCTCCGACATCCTATCGTCCAATTGGATGTCTTAAAAGGCGGCCGAGACTTCAGAATCTACCGGATTCTGGGCAGTTGATATCTCCACCTCTAGCTAGTGGATGATTGCATCAGCCGATGCTTTAGGGAAAAGGTAGGCCCTCATCTTCTCATTTGGAAGGTAGGGGCCTGAGGTGTTTTTCTGAAAACCCCTCACCCAGGATCGTAACATTTCCCTGGCAGCATCCCTTGACTCCGTTGACTTAGGGTTGTCAAAAGCCTCGGTAATCAGGTTAGAACAAACTGTACAAACCTGAGGGTCCCAATACCGGAGATCACCTCTATAGGCTGCGCATGCTGCGTGCCTCGTGCAAAGTTGATGTCCACAGAAGGTCTTACTGCGGACATTACAGAACACACTCCCGCACTTCGGATGGTCCTCCTGTAAAGAGAAGAAAAATCCATGAGTATCAAGTGAAGGCTTCCAGTTATATTGAAACATTTAGCTTATATAGAAAAGCTATAAAAGAAAGAAGGAAAGACACATACCTGTCTTTCCTGTTCAGTCAATTGCTGAAACCTCCCGAGATATTAAAACTAAGGTTAATTCTATTCTAGAATACCTTATGTAATTTCCTAAACGGAAATTTAAGGTGTAGTTCACACCTTGAGATAAAGTTTTAATATATGGGATAGAAAGAATACAGAAAGAACTTACTTTCTATATATTGTACAGTCTCAACAAAAGGCTGTACAAGATAACATTAAGTATGATGAAGAACTTTAGTGTTATCACAAACTCTGTACAGCAGTTTCTACTAATGCAGTGTGTACTACACTACAAATAGAGCAACTACTGTACATCGCATGCTGTTGTGCTGGCCACCATCTACCCCTGTATAGTTCAAAGATATACTATCTTTAACTAATAGGCGGCAGAGCACTGATTCGCGACTGTGTGCCGGCCGGCAATCATTTCCAGCTGACCGCTGAAAACACTAATACTTGGCTGCCGGCCGCTAATCGTAGTGGCCAGCAGATTTAGGCTGTGTATTTACTGCCGGCAGGCAAAGGTAATAATACCCATGCCCGCCGGCAGTAGCCAGGAACCAGAGAACCTCCACCTGCCCGGCTGTCGGCTGTTAAGCCGGCAGCCGGGTTAGGGGTGCAACACAAAATTCAGAGAAACAGGGCGGCATTACCATACGACCTTCCATCCAGAAAGAGTGAACTTATGGAAGGGAAGAATGTAGCATCCAGGCTTCCAAAGAATCCATAGCCTGCCGAGCTCTACCGGCGGACATGGAAGGGAGACCAAGGGAGGTCTGGGGTTCACTCTGCAGAAAATAAAGGGTCTCTGCCGGCCGACACGTAATGCCAGCCGGCAGATAGCTGAGCCGGTCCTCCATCCTAACCTACACTAGGTATGGAAGTAGGGCTGCGGCCAAAAGAAAATAAAAGAAAGAGAGGTTGGGAAGGGATAAGGGTCTTATAGACTTCGTTCTAGCAAGAGACACACTCAGCAGTTAGTGAATCTCATCCTAACCTACAGTTGTATATTAGGGAGGAAAACTGGCAATACTTGTAATCCTACTTCCAACCAGAACAAAGTTAGGTGAAGTTATTTCGCAGGGCAACAGAGAAAACTCATTCTCCAGCACGAGAAAAACCACACAGGGCAGTCTGCTAGGCCACTAGAGGAAGGAATCATCTCTTCCGACATGGACTAGGGAGGCAAAGCTTCCTGTGTCCGCCCCTAACTTAGCAAAGGAGACTCATTCTCTATGCTAGTAAGAAGCAGACCACAGACTAGAAACTCTGATGTTCTGAAAACCAGTCACTCTGGTTATCAGGTCAGGAGAGACATATCCTAGAATAGTTATACCTGAATTATTATACAGATAGAACCACTAGGATTAAGCCAAAGGCTTACAGAGGGAGAGAGGGATTGAACTTAGCCTCCAGAGGAGAAAAGAACAATTGGGGATGTGCGAAAGTATACTACTGTACCTAGATTACTAGACTAGGTAAGGTGAGAATCGATTACTTAATTCACCGAAACTCTCTCGTATACAATTTTGGAAAGAACATTCAGCAATATCTTACATGTATAAAATATTTGCCAATAACTTCAATAATATAACACTCGGAAAAACTTATATCATACATGAAAGTACTAGGGCCAAACGCCTAGGCTACTAAGCCTCATGAAGGGCAAGATCGGTTACCTAAATCACCGAACTAAAAACAGACGGTATAATATAAGCATTCCTAGAGGAGCTAGATTATTAAAGCATAACAAACCGGGAACGTCACTCTAGCTAACTAAATGACCCATAAATAGCGAGCGATAGCATCTAGGATGCCTCCGGTAGGCAACAGCTCTTGTTTACGTTAATATCACTTTTGATTTAATACGAAACGACAAGTGCTTACATTTATACATAGTAAAGATAATACTCAACTTTCCAGAGGCAAAAGAAGCCGGAGAAGTCATCAAAATGTTGAATTAAATCCAAAATAACAAGAGAACACAAGGGAAAACACCAAGTAGTAGAGCCACACAAAAAGGAACGAAGAGGGCGCTACTGCCTTCATCAGATACACACTTGAAACGGAATAGGAGAGATGCCTTATGAGCGGCTCTCTTTTCATTCTCGTTTCAGATTCTTGTCACTGTAACCCCTCGAAGCGTTAATTCTGTTCAGGGTGAAGATAACTATGTGACGTGTCAAGAATACGTCCTCTGATATTATGTGATATCCCTGTGAGATTACTTAGGGATATTCGCTCCAGGAGTTAGAATTCTGAATACCTTAAGGTAAAATTCTCTGGGAATATCACTGTAGTCAAATATACCCTAGAAAGCTACCTATTAGGAACTTCTATCAGGACGACATGGCCTGAGCCCAAATATATATATATATATATATATATATATATATATATATATATATATATATATATATATATATATATATATATATATATATATATATATATTTATTTATTTATATATATGTTTATATATAGACACACACACACACACACACACACACACATATATATATATATATATATATATATATATATATATATATATATATATATATATATATATATATATATATATATATATATATATATATATATATATATATATATATATATATATATATATATATATATATATATATATGGGTGTGTGTGTGTGTGTGAGAGAGAGAGAGAGAGAGAGAGAGAGAGAGAGAGAGAGAGAGAGAGAGAGAGAGAGAGAGAGAGAGTTTGTTTTGAGCTAAAGAATGCTAAGGTAAGAGTTACTACTTGAGAAAAAATCTATTAGGATCGTTGACGTTTTCGTGCATTTTATGGCTGCAGAAGTTATGAAATTATCACTGCAGATATACACAAGCAGATGATTCTGCAGTTTAAGAATTATAATGGTTTTAAAACTGCCATTGTCCTGAATACATAAAAAAAATTTTAATTGTAAGTTTTTACTTATTCTGAAAAATGAAAATGTTATTGTTTTATATAACTATGCCAATTGACTGATTGATTGATTTGAAGTTCTCTGGCATCCTGACATCGAAGGTCAATGGCACCGATATCGTTAATTATGAATAAAGATTAAAAGAATAATCAATAAAAAACCAGAGAATTAAATATGTTATAAAAGTTAAATATCATTAAGAAGACCTGCTTATGATAAAAAATCTAAAATGTCACAAGAAGTAAATATGTTATAAAAATTAAATAGCATTAAGAATACCTGCTTTTGATATCAATTTAGAAATGCCATTAGCATTTTATGACACATCATGTCCAAGGATCTTGGCCAAGATGAACCTGATATCCTCAGCTCGAGCCTCAAACAGATATTTATTTCTTAAATTATTATAATTGGTCACTTAAAGGTACCAAACAGCCGTCGCAATAAGGTTGGTGTTGGCCCTTCAGCAGAAACTCGTGTGTCAACAAAGTGTGACAAATGTGGAGACGACAAAGAGACGTCTCTCACTTCCGGGGCATCATGTTAAATCTCCAAGGAGATATGACATTTGTTACCTCTTTCATCTTATTTCCATTTAGACTATGCCAGTGCTGTGTCCAATTATTACAAAACAATGTCTTGAAGTTAGTTAGGATATCATGAAAGGGAATAGGATACCTTCTTGGAAGTAACTCAGATGCAGCATTCTTCGCCATTAAATCTGCCTCCTCATTCCCAGACACTCCTACATGTTCTGGAACCCAACAAAATTGAACCATTATACCTCTCCGACCAATAATAAAAACCCATTCTAAAATCTTTGAAACTAGAGTGTTACTAAAATTAAAAACTTTTAAAGCTTGAAGGATACTCCTTGCATCAGTAGAAATTGTAAAGTTACCCTCCTTTTCCAAAGCTATTTTCTCAATAGCGGTTAGTATGCCATACAGCTCCGCAGTAAATATGGAAGCTGTTAGAGGAAGTGCACCTCTTAAATTAAAATCATTACTATGTACTCAAACACAACGCCAGCATCAGATTTGGAGCCATCAGTATATATAAAAGTTGATCCTCTCTGTTCTGCAACATGTTACATAAAAGAGACCTGCATTCTAAGTCAGTCATATTCTTTTTAACTCCAATGGAATATTTACAAAAAGATACCTCTGGTAATTTCTATGGAGGCGTTGTTGATACCTTAAATGGAAGCACTTTACTTCTAATCATAGTCAGACTATTTAATAATTGTTTCACCAGAAAACCATAAGGTTGAGGAGATTTAGGGGGCAATTCAAAATATGATATGTGTCTTACAAGGCTTGCAGTCTAAGAGGCTAAAGAGTTAGAAGACTTTTGGTAAAGTTCTAGAGGTAATTTTCCAGCATCAACAAGGAGACTTGTAATAGGCGAGTTCTAAATGCCCCATGTGGACAATCTAATACCAGCATGATGTATTGAATCTAACATCTTTAATCGGCTTGGGGTGGTTGAAGAGTATATTTCACATCCATAATTAATTTTGGAAAAAATCAAGGCCTTGTATAACTTTGAAAAAGTATTGCGGTCTGCCCCCATGATGTATGGGACAATACCTTTTAAAGATTCAGAGGCTCAAAACATTTAGCTTCTAATGCCCTAAGTGAGACATCCACGCAAGCCTACAATCAAATATCAAACCTAAAAATATAGCTTCAATTACACATGGGATACTCTTTTCTTTTTTTTCTACAACAATGTAGATTTTTTTAAAGACTGGTGTATGGTATAGTGAACTAACTTATTTCCTATTGCCAGAAGCGTTTAACTCAATAGCTATTTTTTCATAACAAAAATTTTAGAACAGAAAATTTATTTCTTGGCTTTTGCAAATATTGTTTTTAACTGATATAAAAGAAATAACTGAGAGAGGATACACGAGTGGATCCAGAACAAAAACTTTTTATTTTAAAACATGGGATTTGCACCTGAAGTTTGACTGGTCAACTTGGCATATGGGTGGAAAATATTCATTAATTCAGTTATCTTTATAATCGGGTTTTATTCTATATTAAGGTATTTTTAATCTTTAAAGGTTTTTGCTCTGGTCCTATTCCTCATGAGTTAACTAATTGTGATTCAACATTTGAAAGAAAATTTATGACAGACACGAACACGTGTCAAAATCATTCTGATAATTTTATAGGCATACAGAGAATTAAAAACAAGTCTTATCCCTTCAATAGATAAGTGGTTAAGTTTCTTTTTTTTTATTGACTTATGTGCATAGCTGTTTTCACAAATTTCACGATTTATCCTTATGTCTTTACTCCCAATTAAGAGTTGATATGAGGTAATAAATTATTGTGGTCTTTGTTGTTTCTATAAAAACGGAAAAAATACTTCAGTCGATTGGATGAAGGAAGATGAAAACTTAAAAAAAAAAAGCAAAATCTTCCAAGAAAAGAAAAACAGCCTTTTCTTCAAAACAATTTCTTACATGAAGGAATTAAAAATGTTTAAAGTTTTTATTTTACGAAAAGGTTCAAACTTTGATAAAACTGACACAAAATAATCAACATCTTCTGTTCAATATTTCCTACAAGAAGAATGTAGTAAAGGAGATGTGGAAGTTTTAAATCTCTCTCTCTCTCTCTCTCTCTCTCTCTCTCTCTCTCTCTCTCTCTCTCTCTCTATTTGGACCACGTCATTACATAATGCATTTTTACCCTCTCTCTCTCTCTCTCTCTCTCTCTCTCTCTCTCTCTCTCTCTCTCTCTCTCTCTCTATTTGGATCACGTC
>NC_090760.1:58115564-58125564 GCF_036898095.1 Palaemon carinicauda | reverse complement strand
GCAGTCTGATTACTGTTCAATCTTGTTTAAACAATTTAAACATAAAAATGTTGTAAGTCGTACTGAATAAGTGTTTTTCTTTCAAGTAGTAATTTTTAACTAGGGACATCAAATCAATGTCATAATAATAACTTCTCCTTTTTCAATCTTCATCTATCCATGGCTGAATAGTCAGTATCCGGAAACTTCTGTATATGGGATAATATTCTTGCAACATTCTCATTCATGTTTGCACTCACAATTTATGAGGTGCAGCACTGCTTCAGTATGTGGTAGATTCAAACAGCAAACAGGATAGAAGTGACTTGAATCTGCATCAAAAGTCAAACCGAATGCAGCTGTTCCTTGGAGACAGTAGCCTCCTGGCTAGCACATTGGTGTCGTGTTCGCCTCGCATTCGCTTGGCAGCAGATCGCTGAGTTTAAGCTGTTTATTGGGGAGGCCACTGCTGTGGTTGGGCACCACAGTGGGGTGTTGGGCTTGCCAGGCTGACGTTCAGGTGAGTATCTATTGTGGTGAAATTGGAACTGAAACCAGACACCTTTACCTTACCTTCATCTCCAAATCATGGATATGTAGTGCGACCGTTGAATGTGTTAGTCCAGCAAACCAAAGTTGGGTGTGATCTTTTCCCTTTCAGTTGTATGATTGGGGTAGAGGAATTAGCAGAGCTCATTAATTTTGTGCAGAGTTAGGACTAATAAAGAATACAGACAAAGTGTTCCATATGAGAACATGAATCAGTGGGCAGTTCTTTGTTACTCCCGATCATGGCTAATGCATCCAGGATTTCATCATCTGCCACCTGTAAGGCTACTTGCCCTGCTTGGTTATCAGATAGTTCACTTCCAGGTGCCCCATTCCTGTAAGCTTGGACCTGTTGTGTTGTATCCAGCTTCTCAATATGATTGAGTACTGAAGCCTTATCATATGGCAGGAGGAGGGATCTATCTGAAGAAATCAGGGATAAAGGAACCACACCAAACTCAAGTTCCAATGTACTCCTTGAAGTCCAGCTCTGGTCTGCTTCTGGAAATAACTACAAAGTGTTGCAGAAGTCCTCACAATTCGATGTTGACTTCCTTGTCTCCAATCTTAATTTCGTCCACTGCATTAACACCTTGGAAAGTTCTCAGTATCTTTTTGGACGTTTTTTCCTACACAGAGTTTTCCTTCAGTCATGTGTTCATTCACTTAACCTTCAAACTTATGTTGTCCAATGTCATCATGCTGGTAAATGCTGTTGGTAGAAGTTTCACTCATAACTGCTTTGGTGAGCAGGTTGCATATCTCATGTATATATATATATATATATATATATATATATATATATATATATATATATAATATATATATATATATATATATATATATATATATATATATATATATATATATATATATATATGTATATATATATAGATATGTATATTATATATATATATATATATATATATATATATATATATATATATATATATATATATATCTATATATATATATATATATTATATATATATATATATATATATATATATATATATATATATATATATATATCTTTATATATATATGTATATATATATATATATATATATATATATATATATATATATATATATATATATATCTTTATATATATATATATATATATATATATATATATATATATATATATATATATATATATATATATATATAAACATACATACATACATACTTACACAAATATAAATTGGTGTATTTCTCAAGTTACTCTAACTTTTACTCCACACAGCTTGTGAGGAAAAACTCAACGCGTTGTTTTTGTATAAAGGTTTTGCCTTAATCATAAACCTGTCACATGAGCAGGACCATCCTAAGCTATTAAGAAAGACTTGTCACTACACTTCGTGATAAATACTCTCCAATTGAACGGTTCACCTGCTTCAAGCTCACCATATGGCCAAAATCATAGCAAAGCTGAAGCAAACTCTTTACCATCAAACCATGTATTTCTGGAGAGAGAGAGAGAGAGAGAGAGAGAGAGAGAGAGAGAGAGAGAGAGAGAGAGAGAGAGAGAGAGAGAGAAAATGGAAGTACGAAAAAAGGATAAAGTTTGTTTAATGAATCTTATTTAAATGTTAACCAGCTTACGGATATATTAACGTGTAATAGTTTTACTTTGTATATATTTAGTTTTTTATGCAGAAGGTGGTAACGAGGAGTTTCTCCTGCCTTCGATGAAAAAAGAAAAACTGTTTCCAACTAAATACCTTGAAGAGAATGTATTATGCCTTATTGTGAAAGTTATGATAGATAGATACCTAGATTATATTTAATTAACTTTTATGTTATTTACTTACAGATATATGCATTTATTTGTATTCCTTCGTATGTAAACTACTTATTTACTGCATTTTTCTATCTAGGTTTGCGCATCTTTCTCCTTTTCTATGCTCCTCTCTATCACTAAGATTTTCAGGTAAAAGGCATTTTAGAGAACCTTTTCAGACATACCCAGGGGGATTTTTCATCATAATATGACTTTGTCCTAGGGATTTTTAGTCCTATTAATTTCAAACTTGGCCCAAAACAGAACCAAAGGTACTCATTAAAGAAACATTAATAGGCAATGAGATACAAAGTTGACTTACTTGATTAACTTCATGAGCAGGTATGGCAAAATCTATACATGTCTATACATTTCTATACATGTAGGTATTGACATTTTAGGCAGAAACCCAAAATCCTCTTAGATTGACCATGGCCACCCGTACCCTCATGAATATTTTTTTTTTGAAACAATTATGTTTCTACAAACATGTGATTAAAACAAAAATTAAGTCAAGAGATTTTTGTTAGCACAAGTTTCGGCCTTGCCCGTACTATTATGATCAGTGAGATCCTGACATTTAAATTCTTTGGTCCGGTGGTTTTTATGATATGCGTAATTCCAAGTCATGTTCTGGCTGTAAGCTATTTTTGCGTCATTGTTCTTGTTACTTTTAGAGCTTAAATTCCAAAACGATAGAGGTATGATTTAGGAAAAAAAAAGGATAATCCCTATACTCATTTTTTTTTAATGAGCCGCATTTGCACTGACTCGCAGCAGTGCCATTTTAGCTCGGAAAAGTTTCCTGCTCTCTGATTGGTCAGAATTATCTTGTCCAAAAAATCAGCGACCAGGAAACTTTTCCGAGCTAAAAGGGCACCCTTGCGAGTCGGTGCAAAATCTGCCTAACTAAAAAGATTGACTATAATTCAAATTAGGTCGCATCTTACCTACTGTGTGTCAATGACAGGGTGCTTGAAAATGAAACAGGTTGTGATTGCATAACTTGTTAACAACCACTGTTACTTCTTTGCGATGTTATTATCTAGTGCAGTTATCATCAAGCCAATTAGAATGATGATTGCAATAACTATTTTCTAGTTGTAATTCACAGTGTTGACATGACAAGTATAGTGTAATAATCGGTTGCCTTTTTTTTCATAGTAACATTAGAATCGAATTGTCTAAGGTATCCTGTGTAAACTAAAGAGAAACAATGACAAATATTCGCATTGTATTTATTTGATTTAGACTTACTCCGAAATCTATACACGTATTGTTTCTTTCCATTAACCAGTTTACATGAAAATTGTCTAGTCCGTGTACTTGTTATGTGGCACAATTCTCGGCTGAAAATAGTTGTAAGTATTCACTTTTCCATTTTAATGTTTAGTGATATCGTCTTCTGTTAGAGCAGTGAAGAACTCAGTGGAAAGATGAATAACATTCTCAGTTGAGAGGGTTTAAATTTGTGAAAGTGCATGGAAAATGAAGGAAGTTGTATGTGAATGAAAGGATTGCTGAAACTTTCCAGGCAAGACAGATATCCCCCTAAGTCCTTTCAACGTCCCCGCGAAGTCCAGAGTTGGATTTGATTTTTCCATATGAGTTTTTGAATGATAGCAAAGCCAAAAAAAAAAAAAAAAAAAAAAAAAAACAATAAAGTAAAAAATAACAAATACAATTCAGACAATTGCTCGTAACCTTTCTCAGAGGTTAAGAATATGATTTTGATTTTATTCAAGATTTTTTTTTTAAACATGTATTATATAAGTTTGATAAAATTATAGCAAAAAGTAGTCAATTTATCGTTAATCTGGGCATTAAAAAAGACTTCATGTTACTGGCGCTGTTTTTAAAGCGGGAGAAAGGAGAAATGACATAGGTAATATAGTTGATGTAGTTGCTGCTAAGGCAAGGTACCATTCAGCCTGCGTGAAGAAATTCTACCACATATCTTGTGATATGGTCGTCTGAAAAGTTCTGCAGTTTTAGAGGTAATGACTCTTGCTTTTGATCAACTGGAGAAAAATAGAGGAATGCCAGTCTACTTCAAGAGACGTTTTGTGAGATTTTTTGAGGGACATGTGGGTGAGCAACTAACTGAAAAAAACGATAAAATTGATGTTGGGTATGAAAAACATAGGTCCTAACGAGAGAGAAGAGCGGTTTCGGATTGTAAATACAGCTGCCAAAAGAATGGCTGAAGATATAAGGTCACAGATGTATGAAAGTAATTAGTATCCACCACCAGCAAATTTCTGTCTTTACTTCACTTCTTTATGATACCCTTCATATCCTTGTTGAAACTACTTACTTGAATGAAGAAAAGAAATCAACGCGAACGGGATAGGAAGTGTTCAGCCATTTCAGATGGTATCCTAATAGCAGCTAGATCACACTTTTATATCTACTCTAGAAAAAGGTCTCGTTGTTCATCTACTAAGTGTGCTCTCAACTTTGTGAACATGTGCTATTTAGCTGTGGTATCAGTTTTGCAAAATATAGCCAATGAACCACAGAACGATTTATTTACACAGTTTGTACTTAAAACACTGATAATAACATATGGTGCAGATGTTCACATGTGTAGATTGATTCAACACTTCCTACACAATGGGAGGGATTCAGTGTATCACTCCTCCAAATGACCCTGCTTTAGATTAGCCAATCACTAGATTAGAGATGATCTCCTCTGCACCTTCGGTTGAACAGATTGGTCATGTTTCCATTAACTTATTTGGAAATGCAACTGCTGGAGGACTATTGAATATAAAAGTCAGAGATTTAGCGAACATTAATCCAATTTTTACTACTCTATCAGTATTTAAAAAGACATCTGCTGCACCTGCAAAGACTGATGAAGTAGGAGAGGCGCTAATTCTTCAGTTGTATAGGACTAACGGATGTGAATCCTTTTGTGATTCAAGATATCTGTGCTTTTCCTTATGCAGAAGTGTTGGAAAACAACTTGCCACATACAAAATGGGGTTGGAATGTGACAGCAAAAGGACTTGTACTAGTCAATACAGATCAATACCCTGCTCCTCCGGACTTGTTAAACATTGTAATGACTGAATCGTAAATATATGCTGTGTATATATATGCAGAAGAACCACAGGGAAAATGAGAATACGAAATAGACGCTTAAGTCCTGATTAGTTTCGTGATACTTCTTCAGAGGACTGATTTATTGAGAGAGGTTTCTTTATATTTTATAGGGAAAGCAAACGTAAGAACATACATATAGAGATTAAGAGAACAATGACACTCCCTTACCAGCTACCTGGGTCAAGTGGACGGAGTCCCCAAGCTCATTAGACACCTGCCAAAGAGGGTCATCTAGTGGCGGGTAAATTCTTGTTTTTTAGACTTTCAGTATAGTTTATTTATATGAAAACACAGTAGCCTTATCTATATAAATACACAAGCAAAGCATACACATACATATTTATATATATATATACATACATATACATATATACACACATACATATATATACATACATATTTATACACATACATACATATACCCATATACATATATATATATATATATATATATATATATATATATATATATATATATATATATATATATATATATATATATATATATATATATATATATATATATATATACATACAACATTAATATCATAAACATATAATCATGTATACATCAATACCTATATCTAGCATAACACTATATAGTGCCAATATACGTGTGCGTACTATACAAAATAATTGTACCTATTAATGAATGGTAGCTTAGGTCTAAATATTAATTTTACAGCGATGATAATATTTCACAATACATTCAATTCTACATTATGTGGTTAATGTTTTTTTTTTATATAGCTTACAAATCTCTTTACATATAAAGGCGTCGAGTTTATACATTCCATGACCAATATTCAAGTTGTTTTCAAAGGTTTCCTTTATGAAACTGGACTCTATGATGTTTCCTTCAACTAAGTTATTTGCATGAAGCAATTTCTTTGCACCTGACCAATTAATGGCGTGATTTTTATCTCTAACGTATATATAACTGATTAAGCGAATAATTATTTACATACATACACACACACACACACACACACACACACACACACACATATATATATATATATATATATATATATATATATATATATATATATATATATATATATATATATATATGTGTGTGTGTGTGTGTGTGTGTGTGTATGTTTTATGCATATATATACATATATATATATATATATATATATATATATATATATATATATATATATATATATATATGTATATATATTTATATATATATGTATATAAAATTATATATATATATATATATATATATATATATATATATATATATAAGTATATATATTTATTTATTTATTCAAATATTTATGTGTCTGTATGTGTGTATGTGTGTGTCTCTGTGTGTTTGTATATAAGGGATTAAGGACACTTAATAAACTACTGCATAGAGAAAGCATACTAGCATTATATCCTTTTGTGTCAAAAGTATTAATGAAATTTTTTAATCTGGCAGTTCAATGCATAGCTTATTTCCACAAATTCATTCTTGATGAGAGGAATTTTAGCTATGAAATAGAAAAGAAACGTGAAAATGGACTACTAATGGGAAGGCCGCTGATACAGTTAATGAGAAATCCATTGGTGAAATACTTAATGACTTTGAAATGCAGTGGTGTTGGTAGTGAAGAATTCACATATCATTTAAACATAGAAATTTATTCTTATAAAGGAAGTCCTTTTCGTTAAATTATGTAATGAAATCAGCTAAACTAGAATATATTTTATTGAGAGCTAATCTCTTATCTATAATTCTGTGCTTTGCTTTCGTTGCAGGATTAATGCAACACAGATTATATTTAGTTTATATGTCGTATGAAGTCGCGATTATTCATAAAGCTTTTATTCAGGTAATAAGAAAAATCCCAAGGATTCTGAAGTTGATCAGATTCCCAAGAGAGATGTTATCCTAGAAGGCACTAAGAGGATTTCTGAGGACAATCTTCAATTAATTTCGATTTAGCCTAAGTTCGAGGACGAGGCTAGCGTAGAAACTTTACGATTTTAATTAAGCTTTATCTTTTCTTCTCCTTTTCACTATGTTTTGAGTATTTTTTTAAACTTATTTTTGTATTTCAAGAATATTAGCATCTAGTCACGTTTCATATTTGACATTAGATGCTCAGTGGTATACCCTTATCCTTACCTGAAATATGTCTCTATTTTTAGCAGAGAATCTTACCTGTATGGTTCCAACTGTATGCTCATCCTCTACAAAACTAGCATATTTTTTTCAGAAACAGTCCTATTTTCATACATTTCCACGCTTCTTGCCTTGGTACCTGATAATATGAGTTTTACAAAATTATAAATATCAAGTGTTTAATTATATTTCTATTTGGTTCTTCTTTTACAGAGCCTCATAGTGGTGCTAAGTTTCATTCATCAATAATTAGAGCAATCTTACAGATAATCATTCCTTTGTTTATTGGAACCAGGTGGCTCTGCGTCACGCTACCCAGTATATGTTCTTGGTAATTGATCTTATACATCAGGTCCAAAATGTATCAATTGCTTCACTTCCACACAATTTTCACACTTTGACCAGTACACCACCAGATCTTACTGACTTCTCCCATTTTTTTTATCCAGTGTTTTCTGCATATATTTTATACTGATATTCATAATTATTCTTTATAGCATCCTCCGTTGTTTTATAATTTTAGTAGTGTATTCGTCATTCTATACCATTTCTCTCTTATAATTATTATTATTTATTTTTTTGACAAAACTATTTTACTCCTTTAATCTATTTGATATATGTTTTATATGATTTATTTCAGCTTTTTGCTAATTACTTATAAACTTGTGATCCCTTACCAGATACCTTTATCCATAATTCCTTTATGGTTGGAAAAAAAGGCCCTATATTAATTTTATGGTACTGAAAACTAATTCCTCTAATCTCTGTGCGCTATCTCTTCCCACTTCTCAGCGAGTCTTATAACAAATTCTGGCACTTAATAACACTTAAATCTTATCATATTTCCATTTTCCACTGATAAGATTTCAGCTCAAGAGGAAATATATTTGGGTCTAATTCCGCTAGCGCTATATGTTGAATAACTTTTTTTCATAAATAAAGTATTGTTCATGACCATGTCAATAGTGAATGAGACTTTTATCTTTAGTTCTTCTTCTTCCTTCATTTCTTTCATATATATATTTTCTGGTAAATCCTGAATTACTACATTGATTACATTCAATGTTCCCATTTAGATTACCATTAATTTTATTCAAAATGTGTATTCCACAGAACAATATTATCTAAACTTTTCCAAAGGTATTCCATTCAACATTGATAACTCCTACTCCATTCACTCCTTTTATCGACTAAAATATACGGTAAGCTATAATCTTTTCAATCATCTTTGTCTTGCATCCTCACAATTTTGTCTATTGTACGATACAGTTAAGGTATTAATTTTCCTTCTCTCCGCTACATAGGCAACTTTCCTGTTTTGGCCGGCGATGGTTCTAATGTTCAGAGCTCTCCTTTTTGGACTTGGTTGTTCAAGCCTCACTGTCCTTGACGTGGTAAGCTTTGTGCAATTCTTTAGAGGAGTGGACTGTCATCCAATGCCCTGGTGCATCGAGGGAATGAGGTTACATCTTGGAATTTTTTTCTTGATTGATAATGGCTACTATTCATGGTTTTCGAAATAATATCTTTCACCGATGGTCTTCTTGCCACCAATCCTTTTAATTTATCAAAGCTTTTGACTGGAATGGAATTGTGCTAGCTTGTCATGAGCTTTGATAAAAAAGTATCTGAAATATAATTGCAATAAGTCTAACCCATCCAATCTTATTTTCAGATCTGATGATATAAGTGATTATTTCAAAAACTATGAATCCTTCCTCTTTTATTTTCATATAAAAAAAATTATCAAACGCTGGAAAGCATGAATAAAATGTATCTCTCTACTTTGCACGAACTATGGCTCATAACGTTAAATGCTTTGAAAATGACAGACATTTATTCCCATGCCTTTCATGCAATTGATTTTTGATTGCGACATAAAGGCAATTATTTCGATTTGCTGAATATAAATGATATATAAACAAAATGAAAATTAATCTAAAATGTAATATATCATCAATACTCATTTTATGAATATGGGGACTAGGAAATGGCAGGCTATATACTATGAAAATTTTCGACAGAAGTATTAATATTTTCCCCAACGGGCTTTTAGATTATTACTAATTTTTGCATAACGGAAAATATCTAATTTCTCTTTACTAAATGATCTTCACTAAAGGCTTTTCCGTAATTTGAAACAACGAATGAAATTGGACTAGGAGCTCTCACACTTGAAATACGTCCACGAGATGGAAGAATATTCAAAGTATAGTGAGCAAAAGAAGAAGAAGAAAAAGAAGAAGAAGAAGAAGAAGAAGAAGAAGAAGGAAAAGAAGAAAGTTTGATGAAAACCATAAAAGCTCCCCGTCAGCTTCATCCCCTCGAACTTATTCTGGGACGACATTCATTTCCGATGGTCCCCTGAGCCATGTTCTCAGAAGTTCTTTTTTTGTCTTCTTCGATAACCGATCCCTCGGGAATCTTGGGCAATCGATGCAATTGCCCTAAGC
>NC_090760.1:58098064-58110564 GCF_036898095.1 Palaemon carinicauda | reverse complement strand
AGTTTCAGTTTTAGGTGTAATTTTTATATTTAACTTTATTTTCCTTTTATTTTAATTTTTTTTTTTTTGGGGGGGGCATTTAATTTTTATTTCTAGTTTTGTCTGTATTTCAAGTTTAGCTGCTATTTTCAGTGTTATTTTTATGTTTGGGTTTATATACAGATTCATTTATAATTTCAGTTTTAGATTTTGGTTTATATTTAGTATCATTTATAACTTTAGTTTTAGTTTTTGGTTTATATTTAGTTTCATTTTTAATTATAGATTTAGTTTTTGGTTTATATTTAGTTTCTTTTATAATTTTAGTGCTAGTTTTTGGTTTATATTTAGTTTCATTTATAATTTTAGTTTTAGTATTTGGTTAGTTTTAGTTTTAATTTTAGTTTCAGTTTTAATTTCAGTTTTATATATAGTTTTAGTCATTTTTAGTTTTATTTTTGTATTTTGTTATAGTTTCAGTTTTAATTCTATTTCTATTCTTTGTTTTCCTTTAATTTTCATTTCTTTTTTATTTCTTTCTTAAATTTCATTTTTTATTTTCTTAATTCATTTTTATTTTAATTTCTATTTTTATTTTTACTTCTATTTTCATTTTTATTTCTCTTTTCAGTTTTAATTACAGTTCAATCTTTGTTTTTATTCTTTAGTTTTATTTATATTCATATCTTTAGTATTACTTTTCTTCTTGGTTTTAAATTGGTTTTTTAGATTTAGTTTTAGTTTTAGTTGTATTTTGGATTTTAGTTTTATTTTCTATTTTTTTCATTTTCAATTTATCTTTAGTTTTACTTTTATTTTTATTCAGATTTCGACTATTAATTTTAGTTTTATTTTCATTTCCAGTTTTACTTTCATATTTAGTTTTAGTTTTGACATTTTATTTATTTTTAGTTCCAGCTTTATTTTTAATTGTAATTTCATATCTAGTTTTATTTGTATTTTTTTTTTATCTTATTTTATTCAAATTTTCTAATTTTGCTTTTTAGTTTTATATTAGTTTTTTTTACTTATAGTTTTAGGATTATTTTTATTTTTAGTTTAAATTTTGGTGTTACTTTTAGTTTTCGTTTTCGTTTCAGTTTTAGTCATATTTTTATTTTCATCTTTATTTTTTTTTCTTGTGATAGTATTAGGTTTGGTTTGAGATTTAGTTTAATTTCTAGTGTTTCTATTTGCTTTTATTTAAGTTTTAGTTTTAGGTTTATTTACTTTTTTCAATATGATATTTATCATCATTGATTAATGAATATGATTAAATTTTGGTTTCAAAATTCTTTTGTCCAGTGCTTTGTTAGTGAGATTTTTTGTTTTATTCAAAGGGGATACAGAATATCTAGTTATTATGGATCTAACCTGAACTTCTTTTGGGTTTTATTTACATTTCTATATTTTTCTTTTTTACCAAGTTTCTAAAATCCTGTACCGATACCTATTAACCTTTACTCGCAGATGACTAATGTAAAAGCTCTTGTAAATCGTGTACGAGTCCTTACCTGCTACCGTGAAAATACTTTGTTCGTGTTCGGCTTTCAATCGAGTCATACGTCAAGGTAAAAAACGAAATCTCTAATAAATCACTACTAGGTTATTTGTGTCAGGTCTTTGTAAGTAACGTATAATATAAGTATTCGAGATGAGAAGTGGGATTGAAAGACAGGGATTGCCATTAAATAAAATGGATTATTGAATTGAATATGGTTTATTTCTATATATATATATATATATATATATATATATATATATATATATATATATATATATATATATATATATATATATATATATATATATGAATATATATATATGTATATATATATATATATATATATATATATATATATATATATATAAATATGTGTTTATATATATATATATATATATATATATATATATATATATATATATATATATATATATATATATATATATATATATATATATATATGTGTGTGTGTGTGTCTCTGTGTTTATATATATATATATATATATATATATATATATATATATATATATATATATATATATATATATATATATATATATATATATATATATATGTAACAAATTTAGAGTATAGCGAAAAATCTATTTTTGTGTAAGATAGCCATGTCGTCCTGATGGAAGGTTCCTAATAGTATCTTCCAAATGATATATGTACTGCAGTGATATTCCCAGCGGATTAACCTTTAGGTCTCCAGAATTCTAACTCCTGGCGGGAATATCCTCAGCATTCACTTGAGAATATCGCATAAATCATGGGACGTATATCTTGATATGACACGTAGTGATCTTCACCATGAATAACGTTTTTGCTTTGAGGGGGAAGAGTTGCAATTTTGGAAGGGGAGCAGTTATCAAGGTTACCCTACTTCCCATACTACTATTGAGGATTACTGTATCTGTGGATTTTCATCAGTGCCTTAACCTTTGGACAATTTTTCTATGATCATCTGGACCATTTGAGACAAATGACGTTACCAATATCCGTCATTATAACTTATCAAAGACAATGTTAGTACTTCCTGCCCCCTAGAGGGAAGAGTCATACTAGACGGTAGGAAAGGGACCTCAAGATTACCATATATTGTACGAACAATCATAAGTATTCACTGGGTATACAAGCAGTCTCAAGGTTTGTATAAATTGTCGGAACAATATCAGTATCCACACTCTCCATTGTTTGTAGGCATACAATGATAAGAGGTTTACTTACATGAGTAAGTAAAAGAACTCTGGCATCTTAAAAATGCAAAGTGCCGGGCGAATTACCATGTAATTACATTCTAATAGACATTTATTTCTAATAAATGACTAAATGAAATAACAAGTGAAACGAATGTAACATGATAAAGGAATTATACATGCAACGTATACAGAAATTATTTTCCCCCTTTGAAAGGGAAGACATGATGACTGCCACTCTATGACTAAAAAATTTGAATAAATTTTCCCTTTATGATTTCTGTAAAATTTGTATCCTATCAACACTGTGTACTACATACACACGGCACAAGTGTTATCTGTATAATTCTACACCTGAGATTTTGAACAGACTTAGTGTCACCATGGTAACACTCACTTAAAGGGTATCACACTAGAAGTGTTGACACCTTTTCCCTTTAATCAATTAACTATTCATTGCAGTAATTAGACGATAGGTTTTAATACATTACCTGCCGCCACGACATAAGGCTTCAGTTCATAGACCTGCTTAGCGTAGTGTTTGTAGAACACTCTGGATGATTTCCATCCAGTATATGAGCGAAGACGCTCAAAGTCAATATACTGAAAAAAAAGTTCAGGGATGAAGCAATTTTCCTCGGATCATGACCTGCGGGTGTACTGTCAGGATCTGCTCTGCAAATTAAATAGGTGAGCTTCTCCCTCAGTTGTTTTCGGGATAAGTTTGATGCAGAGGCTTGTCCTTTAAAGATCTGTCCTTCATTGAAGTCTGAAGTTCTACGAAGATAGACCTTTAGACACTCTACAGGACATAGAGACACATATTCCTTCAGAGGGTAGATTCTCCAGGGACCCCACCTCTTAGTGGGTAGCTCGTTCTTAGCGAGAAAGGTTGGATCAGGAAAGCGATTCAGTTCTCCTGCTTCTGTGAACTGAATGTGGCCCTCATTTCTAGATAGGGCTATTATTTCACTAACTCTAGCCCCAGAAGCTATAGCAAACAGAAAAATAACCTTTTGGGTTAGATCCTTGATGGAATAATCTTCATTGTTCACAGATGAGGCATAATGTAGGACCTTCTCCAAAGACCATGAGATGGGCTTTGGAGGTGCTGCAGGCCTAAGCCTTGCGCATGCCTTTGGAATCTTATTAAAGATTTCATTCGCCAGATCCACTTGAAAGGCATATAGAAGAGGTCTAGTCAATGCTGACTTGCACGTAGTTATCGTGTTGGCTGCCAGACCTTGATTATGAAGGTGGACGAAGAAGGGCAGATGGAAGTTCATTAAAATTTCTTTCGGTCTTTTTGCTTTTACAGAAGCAACCAACTTTTTCCAAGATGACTCATATGATCTTCTAGTTGACTTTGACTTGTATTCTTGTAAGAATTCTATATTGCCTTCTGAGATTCCAAAAATTTTCCTAACTGCTAGGGCAGGAAAATCGTGAAATGAAGGGTTTGGGCTCTCTATGATAAATCAAAGGCAATTAACTTCTGAACCCTCTGAGATAGTGCTGGGTTCAGTACTAGGGCCAGCCTCAGCCTCAGTTCCTTCACTTAAGGGAACCAGTTGCTCTTGGGCTATTTGGGAGCCACCAGAGCTACCCCTCCCTGGAAGGATCTCAGCATGTTGAGGACCTTCAGCAGGAGATTGAATGGGATGAACAGGAATTCCTGACTCCATCCCTTCAATACTAGAGACATGGTGTCTGTTATCTCCTCTAGAGGATCCTGGTATGGGCTACATATCGAGGTAGTTTCTGAGGACGCTCGTCACGAAGAGGCCGATCTACAGCTTGGGGACTTGTTCCCATCTGGGAGAGAAAAGGTCTGTGTCTGTAGACCATTCTAACTCTGTCGGCTTGAACCTGAGTAGAGCATCCGCTGTTACATTCTGGATCGATTGTACATGAACTGCTGATAGGTGCCATCCTTTTAGGCAAGGGATGGCTAACATCACCTAAACTATATGAGATGCTCTCTAGCCTTGTTGGTTCCGACCTCTCATTATCGCTTCGATGTCCCAGATCAGCCTCAGGAGGTCTGATCTGCTTGGAGAGAGTTTCCACAACCACGACAGGACTACCCTGGCCTTGGATAGAAATGACCGAGTCCCTTGGATTTTCCTCTGATGGGTGTGAACACCCCATTCTTTCGACTAGGCATCCATGTGGATGATGTTCAATAGTCAAGGTAGTTGCAAGGGCATGGTCTTCAATAGGCTTTTGGCCTTCGACCATTGTTTGGGAAGCGATCAAGGAAAGACCGATATCGGTCATTTTAGATCTCTTCCAGCGTTTGATGCGTATCTTGACCAGACTCTTAATGCATCTTTCAGCTGTGATCTTAGCACTGAGTCTGTCACTATTGCAAACTGGAGAGAGTTCAGAACTATTTCCTGTTAGCATCTTAGAATCCTGACTGATTACCATAGTCTCTTGACAGACCCTGCCATCTCCTTTTACATCCCTAATGGAAAGCAGAGCTGGTGTGACTTCAGGTTCCGATGGCTTTTTAACCATTGAAGCTCTTGAGCTGGAGAGAATCAAGACTTCTTGAAACTGATTTTGCATCCTATATGTTCCAGGAACCGGATCACTTCCTTTAATGCTCGTAGACCAGCAACTTCGGGTGCTGCCCGCACCAGCCTTTCGTCCAGGTACTTTGTTACCTGAACCATTTCTAGGCTTGGCTATTGCGTGACTGTGGCCGCCAATTCCGTGAAGATACTTAGGACTGTGTTTAGTCTGACAAGTAACTTTTTTAGGACATATGTTATCCTCTGTAACTTGAATCCTAGGTAGGAGGAGAGGGGGCGACTGACTGGAAGCTTCCAATAGGCATCTTTCAGGTCTGACAAGACTGTGAACACCCGTTTTGGAAATAGGGTCCTTATGTTCAGAATGCTTAAACTTGCTGTTTTATTTGAACTTGTTGAGTGGCAACAAGTCCAGAATGACTATGAGTTTTCTTCAGTCCTTCTTGTGAACACCAAACAGCCTTCTCTGAAATTCGATGGACTATACATTCCTTACCACCTGTATGCTCTAGAGCTCTAAGGGATACTCTTCCAGAACGGGGTTGGAGTGTAGGAAGAGTTGAGGAAATGATGGTGGAGGTATGTTTATTTTCCATCCTACTCCTAGTCGCATCTTGATTAGGCCTTGGAACCAAGGATCAAAAGCCCAACAATCCTGAAGGAGCCCCCCTCCTACCAGAAGCATCTCATTGCTTTGACTGATCGGAAGGTTTACCTCTTCGACGGCCTGCCTGCGGCACCGCGGTCATCGAAACTGTGGGATGTTGTTGAACAGCCTGAGGAAAAATTCTAAAGTTTTCCGTCTTCCTTTTAGGTTGGGGACCCACATCCATGGATGACTTTCTCTTTGAATAGATGCCCCACTTCTGGAGTAGTCCTGTATTCTCCGTGGTGGCTTTCTCAATCACCGCTTTGACTTCTCGTTTGAAAAGAGGTCTCTACCACAGATGTTGGAAGATATCAGCTTCCTGGTTTCACGTTTCACTGTTTTGGCAGCGAACATGAACAACCTACAGCCTCTCCTAGCCTTCATATAGGCATATAGGTATCTTACTAAGGTGGCCATATACAATTTGGTCAAGACCATGAGCATATCTGGGGTACTTTGATGTGCTGAACACAATTCTATGCAGTTCTGTTGGGATAGGGAGGCTGCAAGTCTCTCCTTTGTCTCTTGTTCCTTGCACAAAAGAAACTCAGAAAGTTTAGGAATATTCTCGCTAAACTGTCGTTCAGCGACATCCACGTATAGTTTCCCTAATGAAAAAGTAAAGTGGACTTACTTCCAATCATTCTCCTACATGGGTAGGACTAGTGACAGAGGCTTGCACTCCACGAGCGCAGGACATGGTTTGCCTGTCTCCACTGCCTTGGAAACAAATTTAAATGCCTTCCACGTAAAGGGGAATATTATTGAAGCAGGAGCAAGAAAGGTAGGGTGTCTGTTACTTAGTGAGAATACTTTCTCAGGCTACTTGACAAGATAGCTTGTGCCTTATCATGGTCAAGAATTATGACCTCCTTCAGTTTCGTTTCTTTTCCTGACGTTGGTTCATGCTTCAGTCGAATGAAGCAATTAGGAAAGGCGTTAAAGCTTGGCGAAAACTGGATTTCGTCTAAAGGAACATCACCCATCTTCACTGAGATGTAGATTTTGCCGTCTAAAATCTGCATAAGCTCCGCATACTTCCAGGGATTGGTTTTGGAGCATGTCGGAAGGTCTTGGTCTCTGGGTCTTTTGAATGACCCTTGGGGAGCGACAAGTGGAGCTTCACAGAACTCTATCTTGAGTTTCGCTTCCTCAGTCTCGCCTTATTTGCGAAGGTTTTCCATTACACCCTTCATATGGGCCAGTAACTGGTCCATTTTGTCTAATAGAGGGGTAAAAGGTGAAGATATCGAGGTTAACGGCTCCAGAGCCGGCACAGACGGAAGTAATTCCGAAACGACATTGTCCATTTCTTCCCGGGGGCTTCCTCCCCTCCGTCCCAAAGGCTATCTGGACTCAGGGAGGTTTGAACCGTGCCTGGGGCACCACTTTTTTCCTACTTGCTTTCGGGAATAGTAAGCTACGCATCATATCATTAGGTAGGTATGGTCCCGGAGAGATCTTCTAGAACCCTCTTACCCAATTGCGTAGTTTCTTACGCGCTGCATCCCTAGACGCCATTGACTTGGGATTATCAAAACCCTCGGACACTAAGGTCCGACATATATGGCAAACTTGGGGGTTCCAATATTACAGGGATAGAGAAATAATATTGCAGGGGGCATGAAACATGCATGTATTATGACCGTAAAAGTACTTACTCTTAATATTACAGAAGACTGCAACACATGTCATCTGGGGTTCCTCCTGTAAAGAAAGGAAAGCAGAATGAGTATATAATTGATTATCTCACCGATAAGCAATATGTTAAAAGTCATGTTTTAACTAAAATAGCTTCAGATAGTAAGCTAGAAAGGGATAGTGGGCGACACATACTTGTGTATCCCATGCAAGCAAATGCTGTTACCTCCCCTCAGTAGTAACTATAAAGAGATTCCTTTATCAATGCAACTCGAACGAAAATGTTCGAACACCTAGGGGTACAAAAGTGTACATTGCCACTGCCTCTTTTAATCATTTAACACTGTGGGGTAAGGATAACTGATTATTAATCAGAGTATTGATGGAATTCTATTCTTTCATTATAGGAACGGTCTCATCAGATGCACACACAAGGGTACCCAAGATATAACCCTGGATAGGTACGGTGGGTCGTTTGCGACCCCGAGCGTCAAAAAAAAACAGGTTTTTCTCACGTGACTCACCCCTGTGACTGAATTTGTGGGTGATCGACCTGCAGGAGGTGTCTCCCCTACACGCTCTAGTAGTGTCCAGATGTGCATTGCTGTAGCTGTACTCCTTCCCCGATTTCTGAGACGCATCGGGGTCGTTCGCGTCCGAGTTTACCCTTCTGAGGTAGTTTGCATAATTATCAAAGTTATTACGTATTATGAAATTGTCGTAGAATGGTGCAACTTGTATAGGTTATCAGTTGTGGAAAGTCTTGGAGGATTGTTTGGCTACCATGTGCATGTTTTTTTTTTTAGTTAAAATGTCGTTCATCACCACGAGGACCATTTTACCGCGAGTGCCCCTTTTTCATTTTTTTTCATTTTTTTGCCAAGTCATTTTTCCGTAAGATATTGCCAAATAGTGTCGTAAAACTTTTGCTTGTTTAGTGTTGGAAAGTGTGTCTAGATGATCTGGCTACCCATGCATGACTTTGTTTTTGTCAGTTACGACGTAGTTATTGGTATATTGGGTATTTAACTGCGGTTACCAATTTCTGTTTTTTTTTTCAATATTTGTAAAAATTACTACGTAGTAAGGAATTGCCGTATATTATTCATTTTTTTTTCATGTTTATGTGTTAGAAAGTGTGCCTTGATGGTTGGGCTAACACGTGCATGTCTTTTTTTTTATCTGAGATGTCGTATATTAGAATGTCGGGCATTTTACCGCGAGTGTCCCTTTTTAATTTTTTTTAATTTTTTTGCCAAGTCATTTTTCCGTAAGATATTGCGAAATAGTGTCGTAAAACTTTTGCTTTTTTAATATTGGAAAGTGTGTCTAGATGATCTGGCTACCCATGCGTGATTTTGTTTTTGTCAGATACGACGTAGTTATTGGTATATTGGGTATTTAACTGCGGTTGCCAATTTCTGTTTTTTTTTCAATATTTGTAAAAATTTACTACGTAGTAAGGAATTGCCGTATATAATTGATTTTTTTTTCATGTTTATGTGTTAGAAAGTGTGCCTTGATGGTTGGGCTAACACGTGCATGTCTTTTTTTTTTATCTGAGATGCCGTATATTAGAATGTTGGGCATTTTTCCGCGAGTGCCCCTTTTTATTTGTTTTGCATTTTTTTGCTTAGTCATGTTACCGTAAGGAATTGGCAAGTAGTGTCGCAAAACTTATATTTTTATAGTGTTGGAAAGTGTTTCTAGATGATCTGGCTACCCATGCCTATTTTTTTTTTAGCCAGATATGGCGTATATATAAGTATGTGTTCGATTTTCCTGTGATTGCCATTTTTTCGTTTTTTCCCATTTCTTTCAAAATTACTACGTACTAAGGAACTATCACAGAGTAATATTTCATTTATATGTTTATTTGTCGGAAAATATGCCTTGATGGTTTGCCTAGCACGTGGCTGAAATTTTTTTTTTCTGAAATGCCGTATATTAGAATGGCCATTTTTCCACGAGTGCCCCTTTTTATTTGTTTTGCATTTTTTTGCTTAGTCATGTTACCGTAAGGAATTGGCAAGTAGTGTCGCAAAACTTATATTTTTATAGTGTTGGAAAGTGTTTCTAGATGATCTGGCTACCCATGCCTATCTTTTTTTTAGCCAGATATGGCGTATATATAGGTATGTGTTCGATTTTCCGGTGATTGCCATTTTTTCGTTTTTTCCCAATTCTTTCAAAATTACTACGTACTAAGGAACTATCACAGAGTAATGATTCCTCTAGATGTTTATTTGTCGGAAAATTTTGTTTACTTTTTTTTTGATTGAATATCATCAAATTTTTTTAGCTAAAATATTGTTTTACATTTTTTTTTTCGATTTTATTTCCCTTCTAAAAAAATTTTTTGGGTCAGAATTTTAATTTTATAAACGTAAAATAATCGACAATTATCCAGCAACCCACCATACAATTTTTATGCATATCCAATATTAATTAGATTAGTAAATAACACCTTGAAATTGACATACCCTTCCTACATTTCAAGTGGCAGATTAGGGAGTCTGAGTCAGTGTGGTTGGCGGCCATTTTGTGGACATATCCGAAGCGTAAGCTGCCCTATCTATATATATTCTTGTTCCCTATAGAATTTGTGATATTTTGGTATATTTTTACCTGCATAAATATCCTATTATATATTAAATATATGTATTTTTTTACGGAATTTCCAAGTACTCAAAAAATTACCTTTAGATATGGCCCCTGATATAAATGTAATTTACAAAATAATGAAGATTTTTTTACATATTTCTATTTTAGGATAACATATGTTTATTCCCTAAAAAAATTAGCCACTTCCTATTTCATTTGGGTACCCAAAAAAATTCATGAAATTTGGACAATTTTTTTTGGCCGAAAAAAGTTACCCTTTTTTTCTCATTTCAGATCTTCACCTCCATGGGTCTGACTTCATCCAAAATACATCAAGATGTGTCCTAAACATTCAAGAATCAATTCCTAAAAGGATTTGTGTATATATGTATAAACTTTTTTTTATGAATTTTTATGTCAGGTCTTTTTTTTTTTCTACTTAATTTTTTAAAATATTTATAATAAATAGTTTTTCTGCAGATGAGTAGTATTTATCTTTACAGTTGTTTTAAGCATTCATTGAAGTTTTTTTTGGCAAAAGAAAAAAGGAGGTTACTGCAAAAACTGATTTTTCAAGAATTTTTTTTGGCGTCGGGGTCGTTCGCGTCCGAGTATACCCTTAAAGGGGTGTCCGAGGACCGTACCTATCCAGGGTTAAAAATTAACTACTCTATAATCATACTAGTTTTCTGTTTGAATTATAAACTATATTGAAAAATACCGACTACTGTATATTTATATATTGTAGTTCAGCCAGAGTGCTGTCAGTATGGTTAGCATCTGTCAGCACTGTCCAGCCGGCATGACGCCGACTGGACTAGGAAATATAAAAGACATATATTTGTGTATCCTACCAAGCCCATTTGCTGTGTCCTTCCCTTCCAATATTAGAAACATAGAGTTTCCTGATCAGGGAAACTCGAGGATAAGGGTTCTAACCTTTAAGGATAGAAAGTGTACTACCACCGACCCTTTAATCTATTTAATATTGTAATGTAAAACGTGAACTAATTTCTAATAAAAATATTCAAGAAATTCTATTTTTTCAATATAGGATTGGTCTCAGCAAACACCTGAGCAAGGATACCCAAGATATATTGGAAAATAACTACTAATATAATATATACTATAGTTTTCTATCTGCAGTATACCCTATACTGCAAATATACTGACTACTGTATAAACATAAACTGTAATTCAGCCAGCATATAGCCGGCATAGCTAGTCCCTGCCGGCACAGCCCGGCCAGTATGTTAGTTAAAAGAGAGAGATAAAGTATGGAGTGAAGGACTGCCTTATTACTGTTTATGTATACACTAAATAAGGATGGAAATATCTAATTTACTGCCTTTCCCCAGAAAGAAGGTTCAAATGGAAGGGGAAAATCTATCATTCAGGCTTCCATCCAACCACCTGTACCGTCGCCGGCAAGGTCCGGCTGGCACATGGCCGGAAGGCTAGCACCCGGCAGCACTAGTACAGTCGGCTTACTGCTGGCTGAGTAAGCACCTGTCTGTGCCTGTCCGGCCTGCATATCACCTGCCAGGCTAGTACCCCAACAACAGCACTTGTGGTCGGAAGTCCAAGGGTAGACTGAAGAACCTTGGTGATAGAAGAGCCTTCTCACCAACAGCCATCATGGCTGCAGGCAGCTGACGGCAGATGACATGGCTGCCAGCAGCCTGCATAGCCACCGGCAGTTGTAGTAAACATGGCCTCCGGCAGTCATCGTGGCCGCCGGCAGCCGGCAGAGCCGCCAAAAGCCATCATGGGTGCCAGCAGTTGTCCTAGCCGCCGGCAGACGGCTTGGCCGCCAGCAACCGTCATGTCCGCCGGTAGCAGGCATAGCCGCAGGAAGTCAGACAACAGCTGTTGAGTAGGAGTCCGGCTGGCCCCACAACACGCTGGAAATCGGTGAGATAGCAGGACGACGACCCAAAGAGTTATGATGGCTACACCATCACTAAAGGACTGAGGGGGGAGGGAGAAGGGTCCTGTATGAGGTGTGGAAGGAGCCAGCAATGTTGCCGGTCCTACCACTCCCCTAAGAAACTCTGTTTCAGTATCGGCGTCATCCTAGGCCGTAGGAGAATCTCTATTCTCCAGCCTAGGATCTGCCAATACAGTTAAGGAGACGACGACAGTGCCGCCTCCTCTCACCAAAGGAGAAACAAAGTTCCAGTGCACCGCCATCCTTGACGGTAGAAGAATGTCTATTCTTCAGCCTACAGTCTGTGAGCACAAGACTAGTCTTCTAGAACGCAGGGAAAAGGTGGGGGCTTCATACAACCACTTCAAGTGCGGCATAAAGGGGGTAGCCTCCTATGCCGACAGCCTACCAACAGGGGAATGACTAATCACCCTGCCGGCCGGCTGCCGGCATA
>NC_090760.1:58088064-58093064 GCF_036898095.1 Palaemon carinicauda | reverse complement strand
ATTACTTACTTAGATATCAAACCCTTTTTTCTAATTCATACTTTACATATATTCAACTCTTTATAAAATCATTTTTATTAGAACTTTTTTGAATACTCTGATTCATTCTTTCACCTATGTTGATCCTGTTTCATTTTCTATATATTTTGCTCCAGAACATCGAAAGGCAATTTATGTTTCCTTCAAATATTTTGCTTACATATTTCTACCTCTCCTGCTTTATGTATTAAATTAATCTTTCTGCTTTTATAAATTATTTAGTACTCCCAAGTAAATTACCTCTTCAATTCTTCTTTCAAACATATCTTGAGTAATTTTTACATCTTCCTAGTTACTAATGCTTGAACTTTTTCTTCTACCTAATCCTTCTTAAGCTCCTTTGCCAGTTAGTTAAGTTTCTCTTCACTAACCCTCTCTGCCTTTGATATTTTTCACCTTCTTTACTTTAGACTACACTATCTATCCGACGTAATGACTCAATCCTTATCACTCCTAGCTATACCGTCTGTGAGGATATACAGGATGTCTTATATGCTTGGTACTTTAGATATTTCTATTGGGCTTCTGCCAAAGCAGCCAATCTGGTTTTTGACAGGGCATCGGCAAAAGAATAAATTTTCCCAGGGATGTGTTGAAGTGTAAAATTGTATTCAGCCACAGCGGAGAGATGCTGTTGATGAACAGACCAGGCATCAGACTGCCAAATGAAGACTAGGAACAGAGGCATGTGTTCCGTGCATATGAAGAAGGACTTATCTTTCAAGAAATGGGGTCGAAGATAGAGTAGTCAGATTCTGTCTAGGACAGTTTTCTATTGTAGGCCAATGGGCGGGGCGAGCCAGTGACAACTTTCTCGAGTACTGACCAAATACCAACATCGTTGGCATCGGTGGTACAAGGAGATGTGCATGTAGCACGGGAAAAGTTAGATCACCCAGTGGTTGATATGGCAGTCTTTGCATGGCAGAAGGCCACTTCTTGGAGGGGACTCTGCTTACTTACGTCTTTTGGCAAGAGTGGAGGCATTGGTTGCCAGGAAACGATGATATTAGATGATCATACCCAAGAATTCTTGCAGTAATTTGATGATCGATGGCATGGGGAATTTCTAAACTGCTGCACCTTCACAGGAGAAGGGTGGACTCCTTTAAGTTTGCTGCAGTGCCCTAAGAACAACACAGCATTGATGCCAAAGATACACTTTTTGAACCAGATAACTAGGCCATTCTGTTGTATGCAATTAAGTTTAAAGCATTCATGATGGAGATGTGCCTCTTTGGAGGAAGAAAACACAAGTATGTCTTCCACGTACCATATGCAGAAGGCTAGGTTCATTTAAATGCCGTCCATGAGACGTTAAAAAGCATTATGAAGGCCATAACAGGAGTAATTGAAGGTATATGCACGGAATGGATTAGTAATATGGTGATAGTGATCCTAGGGATGTCTTCTTTGTTCGCAGGCACCTGATAATACTCGTTCAGGAGGTCGAGGATAGAGAAAACCTTCAATTTGTTCTAGTAGGAATTTCGTGAGGGGTAGTTACTCTGGAAACTCACGGGCCTATAATCCCCACACAGTTGTAGAGAGCCAACTTCTTTTTGAAAAATGTGTAAAGGTGACGAACCATGGCTTGAGGCCATTTTGCAAAGGCCCTTTTCTTACATTTTAGCGAATGTTTGTTTAGCGGCTGCCAGATGATATGGTGCCATATGCCTGAATCCTTTAAAAACATCAGGGTACAATGTGACGAGGTGGCCCTAGGCATCCGTGGGTGCACTGATGAAGACAATGAGCCCGGAGGGAAAAGGTTGCAGAGGCATTTAGGAATATGGACCCATGCTGACTAACCATCGGCAAGCTACATGGATGGACTACTTTCAGGTTTTTTGTCCAGTGACAACAATTCAAACATTTCTTCGCATGAATTTGGAGTGGTAGTAGCACATGTGTGGCCAATGGGTGTCAATAAGGGGCCTGGAGAGGTCGTTGGTTGGGGAATAAGCAAGAGGTGGTGTATGTGGGTAGTGGGCAGCTTTGTCGCTGCTCTAGCACATCATGGCGTGGGTGAGTGTGTCCCACCGCATTCACATCAGCTCTGGTCGATATTGAATAGGAGTGGAGGCATTGATAGAGGTTAGGAAGGTGTTGAAGTGTCTGTCCATAACGGCATCGACTTGGTCATCAGGTTCTTCATGGGTAAAATATTGACATTGGGGGTGGTAGCACATATAAGTTTGGGTAGGTTTTGTACCCAAAGTAGATTCGCCTCACGAGGAGAGCCGTCTGCACAGATTATAGGCGAGTGATACTGGTCATTACCCTGAGAGAAGCCTTATGGTACCGCAACTGTTGTTGAGACAGCTGAGAAAGTCTTGCTATGCGGGCAGCCAGTAATGGTGAGTAGTGCTCCGGCAAGTATGATTTGAGGGCGTCATTGACAGTCAATTGGAGATTTCCAGGAAAGTGTCTTTGAGGATTCCTATGACAACATAATCTGCGTTGGTGCTTAACTGAGCAACACCCTAAATGCAAGACTGGACTTCAGTACGGTAGAACCTGGTGAACGCTCCTCTGCTTGCGAAGGTCGGTAGTTTTATTGAGGCAGTGTGTGCTGAAGAGGCTGGTTTGGTGTACAGCATCTTCAAACAGTAGGGCACAGCAGTGAGTGGTCAGGTTTTCAGTAATCTACTGATCCAGGCAGCAGCAAAACACATTTCAAAGATGTTGATTACAATTTTTATTTCTATCAAGTAATATAAGTATATATATAAAAAAAGTCATAGAAAATTATTGTCATAATACCGTGAGGAAAAATAATCATAATTTAAAACTAATTAAAGAAATAATAGGCATAAGCGAAAGCATACGTATATACATTGTTTTTACTATGAAGATTCTTTTTTTCTAACATAATCATAATATACTAACATCTTACACTCTATCTGATATAGGTGGGAATGTTAGAAATCTATAGAATTATTATGAAAATAGTAAAAGTAGCGCATATAATGTTAAATATAGTAAAAATGATAAAATCTTATCCACTAATATACTCCTGATATTGCTGGGTTTATATTTATAAACATTTATCAGACATTCAAGTAATCTACTTCACTATGGTTGGGAAAAGAATCTGTTTATTCCTCGCTTGACCTGGATGCAGTGCATCTTGATTATATGCTGAGTATGTATAAATTAATAAGCCTCAGTCCAAGGGAATCCTTTGCAACTGCCCTGGCAGGGTTGAGAGGCATAATAGGCCAGTGGTGACTGAACTGGATGATGTAAGTTTAAGTTACTAGTGATCCCAAGGATTTGAAAACCTTTTGAATCCAAGTTGAGGTAGCTTACAGTCCACAGTGTAGAAGAAACCGGCCCTATTTAACCCGTTTAGGGGGAACTCTTATCAAAAATATAATGCGTAACCTAGCATCCTACTACTGAAATAATCAATACTGATCGATGGTCACATAAACATCAAGGGTATACGAGCATATATTAAGCATTAAGAAAGTAGGTGCTGGTTCTATCTCAACAGAGACTTGAAAGTATAGAGACCATACCTTGGTAGTGAAGCAAGAAGCAAGAATTGCTGTAAGTGATCATGTGGTATATACAAAATGTCCATGTACAAGCACAAAAGGGGAAAGACATGTACAATATATAACAACCACCTGCTCAATATAGACAGAAATTTCCTTTCATGGATTATCATTACCTCTAATAGACCATCTCAACATCACCATATCAGAAAATCAGCACGGCTCAGAACCTGAGTATCATATCCACTCAGCATACAAACGTCCATTGATCTCTGCTGACATCATCACCATCTGCTCAGATCTGCCCTACATCAGGAATCCTACGATACTCACCAAATCCAGTTTCCATTGATAGTCATGCTTTAAATTTGTCAACAAAGGCAAATACAATAAGATACACCTCTGTGTCTGAAAGGGATATGAGTAAATGAAACCAAGCAAAAAGAAAAAAAAAATATCGGGACTAATTTAATGATGACTAACAACTGAATATTTGCATGCCATATTATTCACAAATAAAGACAGACCATAAATACACTCTTATTATTGAACATATCATTCATTTATATTTTGTAGATGTTGCCCCATCACTGGTAAGCTTATAACATTTCTTCTGAGGTATTTTAAGAATCTTAGACATTAAAGTAATTGAAAAATAATGGCTGCTATAAAAGGAGTTGAGGGGAAAGAGGTTATCGTAGCCCATGGATTATTAGCAATATAATAGAAATTTTAATATTCATAAGTATTTTCAGCTGAAAAATATACTGAAAGTAAAGTAAAGGAGCCCACCCAAATCAAATATAAATTAGACAAAAACATAAGCTGAATATGCATATGGACTTGATGGTAGTGGTAAATTAAATTTATTGCGAAAAATCTTCATGTTTCTTTTCGGTTAACACAGCATTCCGCAAATATAAATTATTAAAAAATGGGAAACCCCTTATTACTTCATGTTTTTCATGACAGCGCTATGAATTATCACTGAATAACAGCTGTTGAAATCGGTATTCTCCTTTGATTGATGATTATTTAACTAGATATCCTCTTCGCAAATAAAGTAGTAGACGTTGTCAACAAGTTATGTCAGCACATCCTTTTTTTTCTTTTTGTAGTGCCCTGTCATCGACTTACCTTAGAAACGAGCAAAGGAGTATATAGTTTTCATATACATTTCACATTTTTAAAACTTCTGCAACCATTTTCTATTATTATACACTAATGAATAATAACATAACACTGCCTTTTTTATTCTTATTACTATTTTTTTTTTTTTTTTGTACTTTTCTTCATTGTCTATTTCAAAAAGGAAATCTTTATTTTAGATGACAAAAGAAAAAGCCTCCGTGAAATCTTGTCACAATGAAAATGCCTTGTGTGTGTTTGCTTCTACTCCTCTCTATCGATTGATATATCAAGGTAACAATGTCTAATAAATCACCACTATATTAT
>NC_090760.1:58080564-58083064 GCF_036898095.1 Palaemon carinicauda | reverse complement strand
TATATATATATATAAATATATATATATATATATATATATATATATATATATATATATATATATTTATATATATATATATATATATATATATATATATATATATATATATATATATATATATATATATATATATATATATAATAATGTTTGTTTGCGTGTGTGTGCGTATGTGTGTTTGGAAATGGAAATATTATCACCATTTGAGTTTGGGTAATAATAACGACAATGGATTTCCATAAAAGGCTATACAATAGTGATTTAAGAAATAACTTTGCCGATGGTAACAATGAATCAATTGTGCCAGTACTAAACTCAACTGAGCTTTACAAAAAAAATTTGCAAGAATGCTCTTCACTTGCATCTCAAAAAAGAATATTTTTTTTACTAAATCACAAAATGGGAGACATAAATGAACTGAGAGACTTCCGCCCAATAAGTTCACTCCCCGTATTATATAAAGTATTTACAAAGATCATATTAGGCCAAATAGAAAGACTGTAAGACTAATCAATCAAAGGAGCGGGCAGATTGGAGGATTAGGTATTCAACAAGAGACCAGATCAATGTAATTAACTAGCTAATGGAGAAATTAACAGATTATAACAAACCAATATTTATAGCCTTTATCAACTAAGACAAAGCTTTTAATTCTGTTAAAAGTTCAGCATTAAAGAGTTTGTAACTGGCAATTCAAGAATAGATATTGATAATGCATAATAAATTATTTTTAAGGATGAAATCTAATTCCAAATTCTCCTCTGTACGATACCAACCAATGATAGAAGTTTTCCAATAATGTTCTTCATTTTGTCGTTCTTCAGTTTATGCTCCAATCAAAAATAATGTTTATGGAATCATCCTAATTAAATTGAACGCTCAAATAACCTTTTTATAATGTCAAACAATTAAACTTCAAAGCAGTCGCCATTATTCGTTTTTTTTTTTTTATTTATTTTTTTTTTAAGATTTAGCTCTCACGGTAACAAGCTAAATTTAAACAATCCATCATTGAGCAAACAATTTTCAAAATTGATTGCAGTAGAGGTTTAAGATCTTTATCGATCAGATTAGAATATAACGAAAATGTAACTGCTGATTTACTGGTCACTAAATAGAAGAGAAAAATCCATGTATAGATACATCATTTACTATATAAATTGTATACAATAAAATTGTAGAAGACAGATTTACCTTAGCAAAAATATTATGTCCAAAAAATATATAAAAAACAAACAATCAAATTCCAACTAATAACATAACAATACCACTGCAACTCTATTTATTATAATAAGATCTTATAGCAAGCTGGGATATCATATACATATTTACAAAGATCTATTGGGTTTCCTTAATTCAACAAGTTTAGAGTAATCAGGATTCGGATATTTTGCACGATTGTGTACACTAAGAAGACAATATAATAGTACACCCAGCAACAAAAGCGTTGTCACCTGGCCAGAACGGACTTGGAGAGATCATGCCCTTCTTGCTCTCAAAGATGGCCGGCGTTAAACAACGGAGACATCGTTATGATGGTTCGAATGTGAGGAGGAGGGAAAATTCCGATATCACTAAAAGAAATGCGATGATGAATGAAATATGTATGAAAAGAGAAAGAACTTTTTAATTCCTTCAAGAAATGTAATCTAATAATATTTCGGAACTAATATATCAAAAGATTTCATCAAAACTTTTTATTTGAATTTTCATATCCTATTTCCATACAAAATTTCCTTGAAAACTATGGGAACTGATTATTTATATTAATATTCATAACACAGAAATATCCTTCGTTTGCATTTTCTTGAACAATTGCTCTCTCTCTCTCTCTCTCTCTCTCTCTCTCTCTCTCTCTCTCTCTCTCTCTCTCTCTCTCTCTCTCTCTCTCTCTCTCTCTCACATTGTTTACTAAAATTTTCTGAATCTGCGTCAATAACCTTAGATGTCAGGATGACAGAAATCTCGTGATCAATCAGTCAAATTATCTGGGCAAGTTGCTCAATTCTAAACCAACCCTTTTCCCTGGTGACTATTGCTCAATGCTCAAAGGTCCGAGTATATCTGGTTTCACCCTCCCCAAGGCCAAAGGAAATATTTCCTTAGCGTTGGCTCTTTGTATTATTACGATTTTTTTTTTTTTTTTTTTTTTTTTTTTTTTTTTTTTTTTTTTTTTTGTCGTTCCATGACCTGATGTCCAACACCTTAGAGGTGTTCCCACGGTAAGCTCTTCAAAAAATCCATTACTCTTGATATATGTTCAATCAGTCTTTTGCATACTTACTTTTTTATTTATAGTTTTGAAATAATTGTAAACACCTGGAAAGCCAACTGTATGAAATATTGTCATCTTAGTATTTTTTTTTTTATTTACTAAAAATTTTTTTATCAGAAGGATCTCATCATAACTGTGAGACCTTTAAACATCAAAATGTGGAGATGAGGTTAGAAGGATACAAACCAGGGATGGGTGTAAAAGGATATAACCAGGTGGGGGTTAAAG
>NC_090760.1:58068064-58078064 GCF_036898095.1 Palaemon carinicauda | reverse complement strand
TATATATATATATATATATATATATATATATATATATATATATATATTATACACATATATATATATATACACACACACACACACACACATATATATATATATATATATATATATATATATATATATATATATATATATATATATATATATATATATATCATTAATCCTGACACTTCTTTGACTGATATCTGTAATTTCCCTTACTTCACGTTGTAACCATCCTACCGATGTCTTGATTGTTTAAACGTTAGGCCACCTTTCAGGACAAGAAGGGCATGATCTCTCCGAGTCGGGTCTGGCCAGGCGACACCAGTTTTGTTGCTTTGTGTACATGTTCCTCATGCTGTACCTGATTTTCCGTACTTACACAAATACTAACTCACCAGGGATCCTACTCCACCTTCCTAATTAAATTTTCAAACTATGTGACATCTGTCTTATCCTTGTTAAAGCTTGTCTCTTTTATTCAGGAATATACATTTCTCCTTTATACACTCTGTGGTGCAATAATCCTAAGTTATGTTTTTACCTATACTGTATGTAACACATACTTCTTTGCATATAAAGGTAGGTCTCTTATTAATGACCGAATATTTTCTAATGACAGTTCGCTATATTCTTGCCTTACACATCTCACTAAAAATATGTAGCCTGGTGTACTATTACTCCTACACATATTAAATACAAAATTAAATGGTTCCTCCAAAGCTACATTATCAATTCAATGAATTTTTTTCTTCTTATCACATATTTTTATTGTACAGTGTACTTAGAGGTACTGATATATGGTTTATAACAGCAAGTAGTATTTTTACTAGTTTACTGTGAATCTTTTCTATGCCTCCAACATTCGGCGTCAACCAACTTTACGGACTGTAAATCAAGGAAGACATCACAGTTGCATGAGAAACTTTCATCATATAGCAAAAGGGCACAGTTGTGTATACAGCACAAAATATGGGAATCTTGTTAACTAACGAAGAGGACAACTGATCATGTGCATCAAGTATAGATTTCATTTTTTGCATCATGTAAAAACCAAACCCCTAGATATAAATACTGAGAGCAATATTCAACTTACCAAACAGGAATGACTCTTTATCATAAATAACAAAATATTTACTCTTTGATGAGTTAACCCCTTGCAATACTCTTTACTATAGTCCAATAATACTTCCAACTTTTTCATACACATTTCGTGAGATGTTGCGACTGTGACCATGTCGTCCATCAGAAGCAAGGCATGTAATCCTCCTAGAAAACCATCAGTTCCTATTCTTTCTTTGATCATATTTATCATTTTATCTATATAAATTACAAATAACAAACAACTCCTTGGTGCCCATTGTCACACCCCGACTAATGATTCCACAGTTGCAGGCTTTAAAATTTCTTTTTTTACATTTGTAGCCTATATTACTTGGATTGCCAAAAGCATGAGTTTACAGAACCCTATTGACTTCAAATGCTTCAGCATCTTTCTTCGAGGAACTTTATCATATGCCTTACTGTAGTCCAAAAACCACACATACAACATCTTTTTCTTGTATTGGACCAAATTAATTAAGAAACGCAAAGCCAGTATTTACTAAACACATCCACTTCCCTTTCCCGCCCCTGTGTAGCACTTATCAATGGAACCCCATTGTGATAATCTATTCATTAGCTGTATATGATATATTTTGGCAAGTGTATTCATGATACTAATTCCCCGATAGTTGCTACAGTCAAATATATTTTCTTTTTTGAACAATGTTATCTATTTATTACTACACCAATACAAAGGATAACATATTGAAAGGAATATGTAGTTGAAAATGGTAAGAAAGAACAGTTTTTATGAAATAGGTAAGGCTGCAAATAACCCACGACGAATCCAAATAAAACCTGTAATTTTCTTCAAGTTCACCACTACACTTTCTAATTCTCTAGTTTTAAAGGGATCATCCAAAACTGGAATTTAGGGTACACCACTAACGTCAAAGTTTTCCACACCTTGGATAACATTAGGGTTCAATAATTCCTCATAATAAGCTTTAGACCGGGCATCCTCTGGGCCGTCATCACTTTGATCTGAAACATTCCCCTTCCAATCTATGGCAAAACAAATAACCTTCGAGTCATCATGGCTGAACAAGCGTTTCCACCGAGGGTAGCTTTGGTCCCATTCAAACTGATTATTTTGAGATGCATTATTCGTGGATCTTGCAACATCATTTATTAAGTTAGAGTAGTCGGTTAGTAATTTTGAAACATCTTCAATTTGGTCATCGTTAATTTCCCGAGGAATATAGGTGTTCATAATGGCTTTAAAGTTCTATAAATTTTCTGACTGATATGTCGGACCCTTTCCTATTATATCATTCATTATTGAACTAACATAAGAAACTCGCAAATTGGAAGCTCTCTCTAACAATAAACTTGTTGACATTTTCCAAAAAGTACTATATTCTAAAAAGTAGTTAAAGGTGCATGATGAGATCCATGAACATCGTGGGTCATTTCAACACCTTGTACATTCATCATCATTTTACTGCTCAATAAACATAAGTCTATTTCTGAGACCCAATTCAACCCCTGCACATACGACGAGTTACCTCCAAATTGGTTAATATTCACAACAAGGTGATTGCCTATTACAAAGTCATTGCTCCTGCATAAGTTTACCAGCTGTTTACCATTGTTATTTAGAACAAAATCTTGTATCCCCACATATGCATAAGGTAGATCTTCAGAGTTCATTAAAGTACGCCTTGAAACACGGCTATTAAAATCCCCAAGAAATAGAACCTTAGAAGAACTACAAACATTAACATTAGGTGAGCCAAACATAGCTGGTTCAAAATACGAGTCCTCGGGGGGTATATATACACCCCAAAACATCCACTCAGGGTAACATGTCAATCTTGACCAAATTTGACTCTCTGTACCTATATCAACCTTATATACATATTCCACAAGGGATGATTTTACTAACAATGCAATTCCTCCTCTTCTGTCGTTAGACCTGGAGGGGTTGCGGTAAACAGTATAACCCGGAACACCAAATTTGCGACCAGATTTTATTTGCAATAACCAGATAATGTGATAATCAAGAATATATGATAAATCCCCTCTGCTTGCCATTTATCTTTAATTCCACAATCATTCCATGAACACAAACTAATACTTTTAAAAGAGAAATTTGATAGTGTATTATTTACAAAAAAATTGGTGCAAATCTATCAATGACTACTCTGCCCGTAAAAGCACTTATCCCTTAGCATCATACTTGATAATGGTGACCTGGTTCTCTGTATTCTCTCTCTCTTCCTTTTCCTGTCTCCGAAGTATAGCAACTTCCTGTCTTATAGTAGAATGAGTGTCCCTATTTATATAGATGCTAAAAATGTAGGGCCATCTGCTTTCAGGTTTTTTGCTATATCCAGCATTTTTTTTTTTTCACTCTCCACCACTAGAAGAATTGGTCTGTTTTTGCTTGCACTGGCTTGTCCTAGCTTGCTGAGAATCCAGCCATTTACATTGTGGTCTTCGTGGTAACCAGATTTGTCCAGCAATGTTTTTTATCTTATCTGGGTCATATTTACCAAAGTCAGTACTATCATCCTCTGAAATTCGAGTAAGAATGAGTGTATCAGATTGTCTTTTGCATCTATAGATTCGAGAAGTCTTTGCTGGTGGTGGATCATTTTGAATGCTTCATCCAACCTCGTAGTTAACTGCATCACCCCCTGTTTTACTTGTTTGACTTGTTCTTTATCCTTTTCCAGATTCCTTATTTCCTCCAATACATTTGTCAGTCTTTATTACCTAATAATAATGTTAATTTGTGTCACATTATGTTAAACAGTATAGCAGACTAGATGTGGTCCAAAAATTCCGAGAACAACTCGGAATACAAAGGAAATTGCCATTGAATGCATAAAGATATAAAAATAAATGACTTTAAAGGAAATGAAAAAAATACCCTTTCGATAGAACGGTGAATAGAATAAGTAAATAAGGATTGATGGATTGTTAGAGAATGGAAAGTAAACAAATAGGTATGTAATGCAATGGAAAATGTTAACCCTATTAAAAAAGATGAATATATACGTGAATAGAGCTTAACTTGCTTTCAATAACCAACAACTCAATAAAGGGAAAATCAGCGTTAAAAAAAAAAAAAAAAAAAAAAAAAAAAACCGTGGTTGGATAATTGTTACAATATTTCGGAGGGGCAAAAAAAAATAGCAAACAAAAATACAAATAATAGGAGAAAAATATTTTCCGAATAAGAGAGTAGATGAAGTGTAATGAATTCAAACGCTGGAATTAATAAATTCCTTAGTAGGGATAATGATTAATTTTGTATTGGGAATTTATTGCACGCAATTGCTAGCTTTATCTCTTTCGGCCAGGCAATTGAATGAAATGAAAGGCTGCATATATAAAAATTACACAAGGTGGTATTAAGTATTATTTTGTTCATGATAGTGAACTTAGTAATATGTTAATTTTGCTCCTCTCTGCCGTTCAGGATTTGGCCGACCTTTTGGAAAAATGGCATCAAATTTCTCCGGGAAATGTCTTGTTTTGTGCTCAATTTTACGGAAAAAGTATGAATACACAATTTACATAAAAATTTCTACAAAACACAACTATTCAATTTTGTTATACATTGCACCACTTTAGTGCCAGAGGTGCTAAAGTGTTCTTTTTTTTGGTTTATACACTCAAGTGCTCAAATATCACGTGGTCATTTTTCTTTCGTCCAATATTGAAAAAAAAAACATTTTAGTTCTTAGGCCAAATGTTGCCTTTCTTTTGTTTCACAACTAAGATGAGAGAGAAAGAGAGAGATTAACAGCTATTTGTGATTCCATAATGTGGAAAATATCTGCATTGACAAAATGCTCCATTTGTGATGGACAGTTTCAGAGAAAGGTATACAGACAAAAATAGACTATATCATTAAGTAGAAAGATGGAAAAAATTTCTAGTTAGAAAGACTGAAATGAGTCAGATTTTGATTTTCATTATGATTGTTATTTTTTTTTGTATATGAAAAAAAAACATCATATGCGTTTTTAATAGAAGCATAGGAAAAAACAGTCAAGTCATCATTAATCTCTACATCATAACGACCTCTTCATGTTAAAAACACTATTTTGAAAGCGGGTGAAAGGAGAAATAGGTGGATCAAAACAGTATATAATCACGTAGGTAATGTAATGGTTTTAGTTGATTTTGAGAAAAGATACTATTCAGCCTTTATGAAAAAAAAATATACCGTACATATTCTGGTATGAGAAGTGGTCGTCCCAAACGTTATACAGTTTATGAGGCAATGACTGGAGAAAAACCTAGAGAGTTGTAAATTTTGGGGGATGCAAGGGCGAGCTACCAAAATCTGAACTGGCAGAGAAATATGGACAAGACATTGCTATCTCTGAGAAGCCAAAACGAAAAACTGGTGTAATTCTGCAACACAGAGAATAAGATTCTGACTAATCCATAGTATGAAAAAAGTAGAAGTTATGACGAGTAAGAAGAGCTGCTTCGAATATAAATACAGCCACCAAAATAATTGCTGAAGATTTAAGATCACCTGTGTATGAAGCTAATTGGTATTTCACTCCCAGAAAATTTCTTAACGGGCTTCGATTCACCTATTCCTGATACCCTTCACTGAGTCGACTGTCTTGATAAAATTATTTCCTTTAAAATGGAAAGGAAAGCAACGCAAACGTGATAGAAAGTGTACAGTCATTTCAAATGGTATCCTAATAGCAGCGAAACCATGCACTATCATATCTCCTCTACAAATAGGTCTCGCTGCTCATCTACTCAGTGTGCTCTCAACCTTGGGATTATGTTCTTTCTATGCTGAGGTAGCACTCTTTCAAGTATTAGTTTTGCAACATGGAGCCAAGGAACCTAAGAATTACTTTTTTACAAAGTTTGCATTCAACAACGCTGATTTGATTATACACTCCCTTGAGAGATTCGACACTTTCCATAGTATGGGTGTGATTCATCGTGTCACACCTCCAAAGGACCCTACTTCAAATCAACCAATCACCAGATTATAGAGGATCCCTCGTGTAATCTCTGTTGGACAAATTTAGCAAGTATCAATCCAATTTTCACTAGAGTATCAGTGTTTGAATAATCATCGGGTGACTCTTCAAAGATTGGTGAAGTGGTAAGAGTTTTCATTCTTCATATATATATATATATATATATATATATATATATATATATATATATATATATATATATATATATATATATATATATATATATATATATATATATATGGACTAATAAATGTTGAATCATTTGTGATTCAGTGCTTTTCCCAATTGCTGGATGAAATAAAATTTATATGTTCGATTTCGTTCCTTACGTACTTATCACTAAGGGCAGAAGTGTTAGGAAATAACTTGCCACCTTCACAATGGGGTTGGAATTGGACCACAAAAGGAGCGGTACTAATCACTAAAAGTAGCATACTCCTCCAGACCTGTAAAGTATTAGATCATGTAAATGCCTCAAAGGTTACATAACTAACACCTGCGGCTGTATAAAGGAAAGCCTGATATGACTTGTGATATGCGTTTTTGCAAGGGGCCGGCGTGTTCAATGGCTGACATCGTTAATCATGAGGATTGCTTTGATGATCTTATAGATGACACATTAGAAAACTTTCTAATGCTAGAGTGGAAGAACTCATAATAATATTGAAAGAAGTGTTTTATAGAGCCTTTTATGTAAATCATTTTATACGTCTTTCTCTCTAAAGTAAGCCTAAAGTGAGATATCAAGAAAAAAATGTTTTTATCATATTTTCAAGATAGCGGCCAAATCCGGGCGGTAGATGGGTGCAAAATTAATGCTATTATTACCCTCTCATGAAGACACTAAGGCTCGCTTCACACGGGCGGATTTTTTCTGTATAGAAATATTTCCACTCATTAGGAGGCATGTCTTCACACAAAAAGATTTCCTTTGAGCAGCCATGTAGTTTCTATAAGCTCTACTCTGCAACCGCACAGGTCAGCAGTACATTTTGGTAGTAAATCCGCTACGCTCGGAAATTTCTCCAAGCGGACAGCTTGTGAAGGGCCTTATTGACCTTCAATGATTACTAATTCTCGCGGACATAATCATGTGGCATCAATAGGCTAAGATTCCCCTGATTTTTTCCCTGACTCAACCACGTACTGACTGGCCTACTTCCAATGAGCCAAATAATTTCAAGACAACTCGCTTACATTATTATCATTATTATTACTATTACTCGCCAAGCTATAACTCTACTTGGAAAAGGATGATGATATAAGCCTAGGGGTTCCAACAGGGAAAATAGCCCAGTGAGGAAAGGAAGGGAAAATAAAATATTTTAGGTACAATAACAACAATGAAATTAACATTTCCTATATAAACTATCAAAACTTTAACAAAACAAGAGGAAGAGAAATAAGATAGAATAGTGTGCCTGAGTGTACCCTCAAGCAAGAGAAATCTAACTCAAGACAGTGGAAGACCATGGTACAGAGGCTATGGCACTACCCAAGACTAGAGAACAATAGTTTGATTTTGGAGTGTCCTTCTCCTAGACGAGCTTCTACCCTCATCATGAGAAAAGTGACAACTGAACAATTGCATTGCAGTAGTTAACCCCTTTGGTGAAGAAGAATTTTTTGGTAATCTCAGTGTTGTCAGGTGTATAAGGACAGAGGAGAATATGTAAAGAATAGGCCAGACTATTCGGTGTATGTGTAGGCAAAAGGAAAATGAACCGTAACCAGAGAGATGGATCTAATATAGTACTCTCTGGCCAGTCAAAGAACCCCATAACTCTCTAGTGGTAGTATCTCAAGGGGTGGATGGTGCCCTGGTCAACCTACATTGCCCACAAAAGAATTCTCCTCTGGGTAGAATTAGTCAAAAAAACCCATTTCCATCAACTTTCTATATACGTAAGCTTTTTAGATCCTCTGATAACATACACACATACATACATTTTGTTACGAGCTTCGGAGCAGTTCATAACGTCCCTCTAGTCAGGATCGAGTGTCACATTTATCATAAACGTCTATTATTTGTTGATGAAGCTATACTGGAAAGGAGGAAGAGAGACACTTGACCGGATGTTATGCATCATGCAAAATGTGTACTGTAATAAATTAACCGCTACGTGTATTATAAATGATATTGCATTAGATTTCACTAACAGAATATGTTTCAACTTCATTTATAAGAATTGCAGCATATATCATAAAGTATTGTATCCTATATGAATTACAACAAAGATAGAATATAATTTTTCTTATTTTGTACTGCATCTGTTTCGACAAAAATTAAATAGAAAAATTCGGTACTAATAAACTAATCTCATTCCTGGTCTGTACTATTACAGTAATCAAATCTTGTCTGAATATTGACAATAAAAATCCTACGCTGAGGATGTTGGACGTGGATCTCTGTCCTTGGATGGAAAGTGACTCCGCAAAAGTGAGCTGGTTGTTGTCAGGAGCACTAGAGAAGATATTAGTGTTGAAGGATATTTCATGCCTGCTTCGTCTTCTATTAGGATGTAGGATGGAACTATTTATTTCTTTTTCTTAACATTATCATCATCATCATTATTATCGTTAGCATTAGCCTCTACATTATCGTTATCGTTGCCAGTGACATTGTCGATGTTGGAATATATTCTTATTTGAGAATTAATATATTGTACCTTTTTTCACTGAGATGTAATTAATTGCAGTTTTATAGTCATACTCTCACGCATTTCCCTATCCATCTTCTTATAAAAGCTTTATTACATAAATCCTGAATTTATTTTTGTTTTCTCTCATCAGAAATACAGTATTAATTGAGTCTCTCTCTCTCTCTCTCTCTCTCTCTCTCTCTCTCTCTCTCTCTCTCTCTCTCTCTCTCTCCTTCCATTCAGCCACTCAGCATTCATTTGAAAAGTTTTTTTTTCACTTAGATAGACTGCAGTAACTGGGAAAAGGGGCACAAACTAGTGAAGTTAGCAATGCCTTAACTTTGGGACTAAACCTAATATTTTCCAAAATTTTTGAGAAAATTAAATTTTTTTATATAACAGATTCAAGCAGGAACATCTTGATAAATAAAAAAGTCAATACATCAAAGAATGCTAATCAAAAGGAACCATGCCATACAAAAGGACACAGTAAAGATTCAGAAAGGAGATTGTATCAGATAAAAGTGAACGCTAAACAAGAGGTTCAGCCCGGGGCAAAGGGTCTACAAAATAAAAGATTGAAGCAGAATATTTTACAAAGAAATGTTTCAAACCCATGGCAGAGATAAAGTTCAACACCATAATGATTATAGCATAAGGTTATTGATAGAGAGAAAGAATTAACACATTAATGAGAAATTCTAGAGAAGGACCTCTACCAAAGAGGAAATCTATACATTAATGATAAATTAGAAAAGATAAGCCATGTAAGAAAAGGCTATATATTATTGAGAATATCAAACAAGAAACTCATTGCAGAGAGCAACTTAACACATCAATGAAAAAGGCAACATACGGGGAATGAAGTTGAACACTTTAAGACTCAAAATATGACTCTTAAGTATGTTGCGGGAAGGGGTTCTTCAACATCTATGCAATATTAATGTCTCTAACTGTTTACAACTCCTTTAAAATTCTAGGTGTGATTCTAGTTTTCAAATTAACTTTGGCAAAACATTCGCTGTAGTTTTTCTTCAATGGCTCACAATATGTACTTATTGAAAAAAGTCTTTTAGGATTTACGCAGTACAGTTTATTCTGGAGAAACAATTTAACTTCCATTTTACCTTGTTTCAAATATTGTGTTCCTGTTTGGTTTTAATTTGATGGTCTAAACTTTCGGCCTATTAAATTTCTTATTTCCGATTTAGATATTAAACTCTGACGATGTCATTCACTTAGTTCCTTGCACATATTAAATAAGATTTTTTTTTCATTATCCTGACCATTCCTTGC
>NC_090760.1:58048064-58060564 GCF_036898095.1 Palaemon carinicauda | reverse complement strand
CCCAATATACCAATAACTACGTCGTATCTGACAAAAACAAAGTCATGCATGGGTAGCCAGATCATCTAGACACACTTTCCAACACTAAACAAGCAAAAGTTTTACGACACTATTTGGCAATATCTTACGGAAAAATGACTTGGCAAAAAAATGAAAAAAAATGAAAAAGGGGCACTCGCGGTAAAATGGTCCTCGTGGTGATGAACGACATTTTAACTAAAAAAAGAAACATGCACATGGTAGCCAAACAATCCACCAAGACTTTCCACAACTGATAACCTATACAAGTTGCACCATTCTACGACAATTTCATAATACGTAATAACTTTGATAATTATGCAAACTACCTCAGAAGGGTAAACTCGGACGCGAACGACCCCGACGCGTCTCAGAAATCGGGGAAGGAGTACAGCTACAGCAATGCACATCTGGACACTACTAGAGCGTGTAGGGGAGACACCTCCTGCAGGTCGATCACCCACAAATTCAGTCACAGGGGTGAGTCACGTGAGAAAAACCTGTTTTTTTTTGACGCTCGGGGTCGCAAACGACCCACCGTACCTATCCAGGGTTTGAAATAAAGAACATGGTAGAAAGTCCAATGAAATACTTAACTTTTCGATAACTAAGACAATATTAAGATGAATAATAGTAAAAAGGAAAGAAGAAAATTAAACGTCTTACTGAATTAGAATCCAAGCATAATTATTAACTCCATAGCATCTGATTGTGGAGATATAGTCAATAAATGCTACTTTTTATGTTTTTTTGGAAAAATATAAAAAAAAGTTTGGTTTTCTCTCTCTCTCTCTCTCTCTCTCTCTCTCTCTCTCTCTCTCTCTCTCTCTCTCTCTCTCTCTCTCTCTCTCTCATATACATATACAGTACACATACGCCAACATATGTAAATTTCAGAATTACCGCAAGTGACTGGAGGTTATGAACTAGAAGAATATTTTCGATTCAAATAACAATTATAGCTATTGGTATATGTACATATAATCCAGTCTGATATCCTCTTTTTATGATACCGGATATATGGGAAAAACATTTTTAACATTTATATAAAAAAAACTATTTATTTTTACTTTTTTCTTGCATAAGATAGTGATAAAGCTTTTCATTTGCTATCATTAATATTGAGGCCAGAGTAAGATACTTATCATTTTACTTCCATACCCTCTTTTAGAACGTGACTTCTAAGATATTGATAAGCTTTATCTAAATGTCCGGTCGTGGCAAAACATTGCAAGTGATTAGGCATATCATCAAAAACTTGATTTAAAATCAACCAATTTCAATGAATTTCCCAATCAACAAATAAATGGTCATTCCATTAGCAATCCAATTCAAAATAGTTCCGCTGTTAAGAATCAAACGTAATCAAGAGTCATTGGGCGTAAATAATTTATGCATTGGGATAATATTGAAAGTTTAAAAAAAAAAATATTTACAAATATTCTTTTTTATTAAAATCGAAACGATATTCTATTGCTTCCCGTATACATTGAAGATCAACGTTAGAGAAAAATCAGATTTGTTTCGAGGTTATTTAGTAAATCCAATGTAAATCTTTGAAAAGAAAACAAAAATATCTGATTGTTACTTCCTGGAAGCTCATTTTCGAAAATATCTTGAGATTGTCGAAGTTTTCGAGTTGATCGCTTTATCGGGAATGAAATCAAGTACGTTTCTTCAACCTCTTTTTCGGACTTCTATCAAAGAAGGTTAAAGGTTAAAGGTGTTTGGTTTCAGTTCCAGTTTCATCAGAATAGATACTCACCAGAACGTCAGCCGGGCAAGCCCAACCCACCACTGTGGTGCCCAACCACACCAGTGGCTTCCCCAGTAAACAGCTTAAACTCACGGTCCTGGGTGGGGATCGATCTGCTGCCATGCGAATTCTAGGCGAACACGTTATCACTGTACTAGCCAGGAGGACAGTACATGAATCTGTAATCAGTAAAGAAAGAAATGATCTCATGCGCTAAGCTAAAAATAACCTTTATCCCTTCCTATTTGTTAGTTAGGATTAGAAAAATATAATCTAAAATTAGAAAATATTCTTGAATATTAATGGGTATTAAAATCTTGTCACTTTTTTATATATGTGTGTATGATTATGGACAAAGGACTTCTGATGACGTAGATGAGTGTATCTACGGTAGCAGTATTGACAGATGATATCATCTCCATGCGGCTACTGGTAAAAGTATTCTATTACTTCTATTCAGGAAGCACGAAATGATCAAGGATGACAATTTCACAAAGATAATATAATGCTAAAATGCAATGCTATTCATTATTCTATATACTGATATTGAAAGAAAATACCATTAAACCTGGATGTTGTAGTAAATCGAACGCAATGTAAAGAGAGAAGTCATTGTTTCTCTTTGGTTAACAGACTTTCACACACCGCCAGCATAGTCATATGATATCAAGTAAATTGATAAACCATTATTATATGACGTTGTAATGTCAACACTACCAACAACCATTGAAGGACTCTTTTTGTATTGTTATTTTCATTTGATCGATTGTTATTGCAACAGATATTTACCTCACAGAAAATTGGTGGCGGCGCTTAACAATTCATGATGTATTCCGTACTTTGATTGACATTGGTGAAACACGATCCAATTTGGGTTAGGCAACTTTAGATGTGAACCTATTTTGATGTTTTCAGCCTGCGATTTTTATTTATCATAACTGTGATTTTGTTTACTCTCTCTCTCTCTCTCTCTCTCTCTCTCTCTCTCTCTCTCTCTCTCTCTCTCTCTCTCTCTCTCTCTCTCTCTCTCCACTCTTTAATCAAGGCACCTTCACTCTAGCTCCAACTACATTATTATACACATATTATATATGCCATTTTCTATTAGTTATTTCTATAACTTACGCAAAGACATTTTTCAATATTATTAACCTGAGCAACGAACCTTCATTTTATTGAAAGCGAACAATTTGCTGATATGCTGAAAGATGATTTAATTTCTTGTATTATTATATTTATGATATTCGTCGTTGTATCATGAGTAGATTACACGTTAGGGTTATTACAAGTGATCTTTTGCTTAAGAATAAAAGGTATTAAAAATAGGAAAAGGAAAATTGATGATATTTAATGCTTTATAATATGCCATTTTAAGGAAAAAAAAGGTTTACCAAAATTGCTGTTCGGTAAAAATGACAAATGGTGAATTTAAAAATGGCCACTGCTGCTATTGGAGAATCTAATCTTCATGATATCTGCTGTTCTTTGTGTGTGTGTGTTTTTTTTTTTTTTTTTTTTTTTACTCATGTTTTGGGAGGAAGATGATATAATAGTTTATTCTATCCGATACTGAGCGAGTGGAAGGGAACCTCAGTTTAATAAGGACCTGGAGAATTACGACAACGCCAAACATTCTTAAATTTATTTCCATCACCAGCAAATAACAACGTTTCAAACATCTCTGTGTTCATAATCATGTTCCTGGGTAAAAGAAAGTAAAACAATTAAGAGCAAGCTATACATAAATATTGTAAACAAATAAATTCTAAGTTAGAATGGGAAAAGGCATAATTAGGCAATCTTCAAAGGAAAACTAGAAATTTCTTTATTAAGTTGTGGCTTTTTAGATTTTAAAAATTGACTCTGCTATTCTTATTTCATTTTCATATGAACCTCTGTTTATTTTTTAATATTTTATCAGTCATTTATGAAATACCCCGATATGGCTTCCACTTTTCACTATTGGTTTTTAAAGATTATGCATTTCTAGGAGTGGTAAAGTATCAATTACGTAACTATGCATGGTGATTAGATAAATATGAAGACCATTCAAAACAAAAGCGTCAGAAATATGTACATAAACATAGTTTATCAGATGCCTTCAATATCTGTAATGCTATCAGCAATAGAACACGTAGGTCCTTTGGTATTCCCAACAGCAAGTTACGGCTAAGTAAATTTTTTCCTGCAAGACCAAAGTCTTTGGTCACCGTTTTTCATACATTTGTATTTGATTATTTTTAAGAAGTGATGATGGTACAGCAGCTTGGTCTATTGTTCGTGGTTTCAGAATATGTCCTTTTTGAGGGTCATAAACAACCCAACCAAATTCGGTGGCATCCATGTTATTTCAATCCCAACCCTGTACTTGATGGTAGACACATCTAAAATGGTATCATGCTGCTTCCATAGTTGGTGGAAGACGTTCTGGTGGGTTATAGCTTGAACTTGTAGCCACCTTCTTACTGAGTCTCGCAGCTCATTCAATGTCCCAGTCACTGCCTGGTATAAAAATCCGTGAGGGATAACTAGAGCTTGTTAGCCTATACCTTAGATTTCTCCATATGCTTTGTGAGACATGACAAAATGTTTTCCATAACCTTATATTGATGACCACCTTTTAAGAGGCAGTACTTTTCCAATGTTGTGTAGCCTAGACGTATCACATTCAATTAATGCATGAATGAACAGAAGCTGATGTGTAAGGTCTGTTTCAATGGTTTTCAGTGGCATACTGATGCTGATGATCTTTGATGTGTTCTGCAAATATGTCTCCTAATGACCTTCTTCGGAATGATGAAGAAGAGGCTCAAAGAAATTCTTATCTTCCGCAACCACAATAACGGGTTGATATGATACATTGTTACAAGCTAACTGTACAATATTACAATCGGCTTCTGCAGAGCTATGGTATGTATAACATGTTCTTTATCCATCAATGCTGCAAATAGATTGATGAAAGTGTTACTTATTTCAGTGATTCGCAAGGAATGATTGCTTTTTCATCTTCATTTACATCCCAAGCCCTATTCTCCTCTGATTGGCTTTATCCTTGGTCAGTAGACAACTTTCACATCCATCAAATACAAACCAGGGCATTTGTAAAATGATTGATTACTTACTGTTTTTCGTGTCTAACAAACATTTATTATACGAGTGACCGTGGCACACAAACAATAAAAAAAAGGGGGGGTGGTCATTTTTGGCCTGCGGCCCTGTAGTTATATTAGACTACATGATTTGAGCAACCAGTGTCTCTGTGAATTCTACACTGACTGACTTTTCTGCAAATAACTAGACCAGTTGACAAGCTACACAGTTCATGTGTGTCTACTATAAAAGGTTTTCACTTAATTAGATAGTCAAGGAGGAATTGAAAAATTTTGGCATCACGCTATATTCATGGTTTTCATAAATTTTTCATAGTTTATCCTCAACACTTTTGGACAAGCTGGCAATCTCATTGCAAGGCCTTGTGCTCATTACCACAAGCTGTGGTAGACAATAGCCAAACCAAACATCTGAAATTGTTAACCGGGCGCCACCGCTCCGAGTCATCAAGTGTAACTGCAAGCATCTTAGTAGAATGTATTTGTTGTCCTATTAGTTTTGTTTCTCTGTGAGATTGTTCCGTAGTTTAATTGATTGATACTGAAATGAAATGCTGTTTCCCTGGCGGAAGTCCTTCTCACAAACATGGTGGTATATAGTCTCTTGTAAGTCATGAATCGATTCAGTCTGGGACAGTACATCTGTGACCCATTCCTTCTGCCGTTGGTTACTGGTTCCTTTGAAGCTCGAGACTCCTAACATGCCTAACCGAAGAGCTGTTCTTGATGGTAATTTTCTAGAAAATTCTTTGTCAATAAAGTTCTCACACAAAAAGCCGTGTGTTTTTTAAATTTAAATCGGGTACACTCGACCTCAATGGTCTGGGTTATGATCTAGGACTAGAGTCACGTTTGAAGAAATTTGTGATGTCCTATTCTTGGTCTTGTGCAGAGACGAATTGATGTTCATGGGAAAAAAAGAAATGTTTTTCCAATTTTGTCTTAATATCTTAGTTTAGAAGCACTATTAATGCTATTTCAGCCTTTCTCCGTAAGTTTGGCGTAGTTTGCAGAACGATCAAGGTTGATTGGTTTGGAGCAGACATCGTAATTATTTTGGCATATAAAGATAACATAAAAATAAAACATAGAATTATCGTTATTGTCTTTGCAATAGTTAAAATTCACTAAAGAAAAGCATATCCATCGTATAGAGTTAGTGAAGTAAGATTCGCTAGATAGTCCAAGTATACTCAGTATTTTGTTATATTCGGTAAATATTTTATCTTTTTATTGTTACATTGTAACATTGTACACTTAATTACAAGAAAATTCTTAGAATTCCTTGACTGAATATATATGCTTGCACGACAATAATCAAATGGATACCTGCTACATAAGCTAAGATATAACCAAGAATAGATTTTAAGCCCTTTCATTGCAGGCACCATGAAAACGGTAATTTTTTGTGAAGTTGACCAAGGCATATTTGGGTAAAGTTGATTTTTTGCAAAGCAAAATATAAACAACTGAAACACTCTAAAAAATCCCTTGAAGTAATTTTTCATCTAACTTGTCTGAATGGACGTATATTTACTGGAATATACAGGTGATTATCGAGTTTCCCCGGTATCAAAAAAAAAGAAAAAAATTAAAATAAAAGATCATTCATTAGACTCCTCAAAATGTTATTATTGTTGATAATTATCGGTTGACTTCTAAACCCCTCAGTCTCTATTTTACCTGAAAAGATATCAATATTCCATAACATTCTTGCTCTTTTATCACAAATAAAGGTTATCTCTATACCATACCAAGAATTCTGATATGAATGAGACAGAGTGTATAATGTTAGAATATTAGAATTGCGTTTGAGAAGAAGTTTTTCTATAATGAAAATATTATATATTGCTGTATGTTTGCTTGTGCTTATGTTTTCATAGTTTTAATTGTATTATGTTTATTTGTTCCTCACATTATGATCATAGACTAATTAAACAGATTTTGATCAGTCTTTTAACTTGACCAAAGGAAAACATTTAATCCCCATCTGTGGAATAAGGTCTTGCGTGGAAGCCTTTATCACTAGGTTACATACTTTCATGAAATTGCCTTAAAATTGGTTATGTTTTACTGAAAATGTGTCATTCGTGCTCGTCTTTACACCTGTCTATCGATTCATTCTTCCAGTTAAATATTACTAAAAAAATAAAATTTCCTCATAAAGAGAAGATATTTTGAGAAGTAGAATACAGTCTGTGTTTTAAGAATAAAATTCAGGAATTAGCATTATTTAATAGAACATGGAGAGGAGAAAGAGAGAGTTCTCTCTTTTATTCTATTCTTATTTTTCACACTGTTTCGTTAGTTCTTTGTGTTTATTATTGTTATTATTAGTAGTGTTGGAAAACCGGGATGCTATAAGTGCAAGGAGTCTAACAGGGAAAATTATCGTTGTTCATAAAGAGAGTCAGTATCATTCTAGATCTCACTAAATAATAGGTTACTCGTCAGACGGATACCTCTTTGTGCAAATTGTAATCAAAAACCTTTATGTAATAAAGTGAATAAACCTATGTTCGTATGTCTCATTATTCAGTGACACTGGTCATGATTAGTGCGAAGTGTAAATCACGTCTATTTGAGTATGCACAGAGCAAAGTTGTACTTCAAGGCATTAAATTTAAGCATAAGGTGCTTAGGTATACGAGGTGTAACACAGCAGTCATTGCTGCTTCATGAGATGAAAATGAAGGAGCAATAGTTACAGTGATGTTGAAGAAGATTATAGACGAGAACAACGACTGCAGGACTAAGAAAATAGGTCAGATAATGTAACCAAGTTGATTAATAGAAGATTAGTTGCATGGGAAGAAGAGAAGCAAGCAACAACAGCATCTCCGATGCACATGCACGAACTTCAGATGTGCATGAGTGTAAACGTATATGCATAGCTGAGTGAATATACTCAAAACACCAACATCTGGCAGGTGTTTGGCCTTTCAGTGACCGACTTCCTAATTGAAGTTTCATTCGATTGAAGTGTGTTTGAGAGACTTTGAAGAGGCCACATATGGGTGATCAGAAAAATAAAAACCAATACTATTAATTAAATTACTCAAAAACGCTCTGGCAATGGAGGCAATGTGTTTGTCTCAAGGCAGTTTTATATGTTATAATAAAATAAGAGCGATGTTTATTTGAGAAATACGCCTTGCACTATGTTAGAAAACGTGATATAAAAGAAAACTTTCTACCAAAAACTTTAATGGGTGACTTTTTTTTTCTATTCTTGAAACATTTATGCAGGGATTGCAACTGTTTTGAGGTTTTGAGTGCTAACTTCCCAAGAGCTATCAAGAAATCAATAGCCCGTTAGCCTATTCACAGGTTAGTAAAAATATTTCTGTGTCGTTATTTGTTCGATGGTAATTGCTCGTTAGCAGATGTAATGATGGGGATATAAAAATTTCTGGACAATTTCTAGACGATCTGGATCCCTCCCGATTTTAGGCAGGTGGCAACTGTGAGATCAACATATGCAATGAGCCGTGATCACCAACCCCAAATCCGTGGTAGGGTAGCAGAAGTCAGCATGGGAGGAGACTCACCTGGTATTGGCAGTATAGGGTGGAGGGGCACTATTAAGTGTAGTGCCCCACCCTGGGATTCTCCCACTGTTATTCCTTGCAATCTTATGGCCATCGATCTTGGGATTTCCCCAATGAAAAATGTTGAAAGCAGGCAAGCTGTGGTAGACCACCACCCGTTCAATATCCGAAAAAGAGGAGGCAAAGGAAGAGCAGGACAAGAGAGACCAATGCCCTCCAACATAACAGTGACCAGGACCAGCCACGGTATGATGGAGCATTGGCCAACTGGCATTCGGTCAGTGGTACCTCTCTCATTACCCCTAACCTCACCTCCACAGCACTAAAGACAGTAGTGCATGGTGACGGTATTGCAAAAAATGTATTAAACCTAAACTGTATATAAGCTCGTTATCTGGTTCAATAAACTTACTTGCATACACCTCTCCTCTCCGCTAGTGCCTAACAGCCACTTCGAACAATTGGTAACTGCATGAGGGCCAGCTCCCAACCGTCTTTTCGCCCACTGCTGCACCTTACCCTCTTTACGATGCTGCCTTCCGACCTTGCCCTTTCAAAGCCTACAGCATTGATGTAACTGCCACCCTTCGCCAGCAGAGAATCATACACTTAGTTCAAGCGAGCTAAAGTTCGCTTTCACAACAAGTGCTTGACTAGCTCAAGCAAACAAGCAGACTCTGTCCCAACAGCGATATGCAAAGACTTTTTCCATGAAATCTCTGACTAGCTTTGTAACCAAGAGGATGCCCCAATAGTGTATGGCACCCTCAAAATTTTTCTCCTAGACCAGTACTCAATATCGCATGCCACAAGTGTAGTCAAACCTTTTCAGCTCTCTATAAAGTCGTGGGGGGCCCAAAGTGCTTCTTACTCCCTCAGAGAGATGATCAGTATCACTTGGCTGCAACCTGTCAAAGATGGCTCTCCTTGGAAAGTGAATCTACATTGTGCCAACTTGGAAATGACCTCTACCCAAGCCTATATGCACTGCCCTCCTCAATGTCCATACCTTGCCCATGAAGGACCTGATGACCTAAGTGGATGCCATTATGGACAGTTACTTCACTACCATTAATTAATACCGTAGAATGCCGGAGGGGTTTCAAAGCCAACCACAACCAACATATGCCGCCCCTAGCTCAAGTCCCAACCAATGACGTCTACACGTACTTATTGATGCCCATTTGCTATCACCACTCAAGATTCGGGGCTGCTGTGAACAAATGTTCAAACAGTTGTCAGTGGCCAAAAATTCTTGTAAGTAGGCTATTGATTGTGGAAGGGGCTTCCTCTGTCATTAGTCTTTTTTAATACATGATACAGTTAAGGGTGTGCAGTATTTTAGTAAACACTGGTGATTGCTGTTCTCTTCTATTGATATCACTCTCCAGGAGACAACGGAGTCATTCTAAGCATATTGACATCCACCTGATAGCTTCCAATGGATCCTATGTCCCTACCCGCGTGTATGAGATGCTTACAATATCTTTTTGGAGTACCAAATACCATTACAAATTTTGCATTGCCAAAGTAATATTGCTACTACTCGGTGTAGATTTTCTCGCCCATTTTCATATCCTGGCTGATGTGACACATCTACGATTAGTTAACATAGACTCATACTCATCGCCACTTCTCCAACCTTCTCCCTCCAACCCCGTACTCAACATTAGATCACTCACGGAGGCCTACACTTTATGTGGATATCTTTCATCTAGCATTTCTGTCATCCCATGGGCATCACCCTTAAACATCACCCTGAAAAGAGATGGTTCCCTGCGCCCTTGCTGTGATTACAAGCATCTGAACACCTAGATAGAACTGGATCACTACCCCCTCCCCAACATTGTCAACCTTACCTTTTAATTGTAAAAAGAGAAGGTGTTTTCCACTATTGATCTTATGAAGGGATATTATCAGGTGCCCATATGAACCCAAAAGACATCTCCTAGACTTCCATCATCACCCCTTTTGGTATATGCCCATTCAGTCACTTTGTAATACTTGGGCCACTTTTTGACGCCTCATAGAAGGGAACATAGGGGACCTCCCCTTTTATGCATGTTACATGTACGGCAGGCTTTTGTTCTCTTCCTTCAAAGAGGAACACCTGCGTCACCAACGCATTGTTTTTTACCACTTACAAAAAAACAGCCTTGTAGTCCAGTACGACAAGTGCACCTTTGGCATCAATGAAGTATTGTTGTTAGGGTAGAGCATCACTCCTGAAGGAGTCTACCCCCCTTGAAAGAATTCTCGGGCATGATAAATGATAAACACTAATTCCTGCCAGCCATTTCTACTATGCTTTCCTAAGGGCCAACCAAAAGACATGAAGTGGGGTCCCCTCCAGGAAGCAGCCTTTTGCAACGAAAGGAATGTCCTATCAACTGTAGCTGCTCTCTCTTTTCCCATGTTATATGCTCCTCTCCCTCTCTTCACTGATGCCAGAGACTCCACTTTTCGTGCACTTTTTGTGCCGGTGTTCAACTGTTCACCTGCCAAATGGACTTCTTCTGTAGAAAATTGCACAATTCCGTATCCGGCCACCCTACCTTTGGTGGCAAATTACTGGCGGTGCATTTTGGCTGTCCATCACCTTTGCCACTTCATAGGAGGTAGTCCTTCCTCATTCACATGGACCACATTCTTCTGGTGCACAACTTCACAAAATAGTCCGATGCCTTGTCCACCCATCAATGCCAACATCTCTTTTTGGTTCTTAAATACAACTGTACTCTTCAAATACATCTATGGGAAAACAAATCCAGTTGCCAATGTCCTGTCAAGAAACACATTGGCCGACATCCACCTGGAATTAGATTATAACAACTTGGCAGAAGCCAAACAAAAAGATGCAGAGTACCAAACATGCAGGGCATACTGGACATCCCTCTGTTGGAAGGCCAAGACCATGAATACCTGCTTCCGTGAGCTGACCGGTGTTTGATTCCACCCATTGGTTCTCACATACTTCCTACGATTTTCTGCACAGGTAGAGAAGACAAAGTTCATATGGCACTGCATTACAAAAGATGCATTGGATTGCGTCAGCTCCTGTACTTGATGCCCAACTTCAAAAGTACATCGACAATTAAATTCAGGACCTGGCACCTTTCCTCAATCTCAGCATTAAATGGTCTCCAGTCCCGGTCATAGTAGGTAGCTAAGAGTCTCCTATATAATAGAGTAGCAAAGTTGCAAAGGAAAATGGGGCACATTTCATAAGTTCCTGTTCAGCAAACAATTTTGTCACTGGAGGTACTCTTTTCCAACACAAGAACATCCACAAATATATTTGGAATTCACAATGTGGCAGAAAAATCAAGTACATCACATTGCCATTAATAAAGAGAGAAGGAGAAATGTAAGAAGCTTTAGAATGTGCAGATATTGGTAGTGATCAGCTGCTCATCATTGCCACATTGAAATTAAAAGTGAAAGCACCAAACTGAAAGGTAGATAAAATACCTTGATGCCAAACTAAGCTTTTAGAAGAAGAGCACAGAGAAACATTTGCAACTTAATGTAGACATCGATTTGCAGTTTTAGAGACTCTGAGATAAGAAGAGCAAACAATTAATGAAGAATGGTGTGATAATAGGAACATAAATCAGTCAGCTGGTAGTGAGGTTTTGGGATATTCAGTCACAAGGGAAAAGCTATGGATATCAAATAATAATTTGGATACTACAAAAAAAGACAGAGACAGAAATTAATTGTTGAAAGTTTTCTATGAAGTAATGAAAATTATAATGTAGAGCATGCTAAGTATTCCAGTATTGATAGTGAGGTCAAATGAAAAGCCAAGAACGACTTGAGAGAATATTTAGACAGGAAAGCAGATGAAGCTGACAAAGCTATGAGTTCAGGGAGTGGCTATGGTGTAATGATTGCTCAAAGAATTATTAATGAAATATCTATGGGGGTAAAGAAGAAAAAGCATTAAGAAATAATGATCTGTTTTAATAACAGAATATGAAGTAAGCGAACGTTGGATGGAAAACTTTAGTGAGGTCATGAATGAGAGATCTTAAGGAATAATTTGAAGGATATACCTAAAGC
>NC_090760.1:58030564-58045564 GCF_036898095.1 Palaemon carinicauda | reverse complement strand
TCCTTGTCTTTGAAGGATTAAATTATAAAATGAGCACCAATACCTCGTTATGGATGTCATATATAGAAACTAAGCTACGTTGAGGATATTAAAATTCAGCACAAAAGATGAATCATATAATGGAAAAAAAAAAGTTAGTTCATTTAAAAAATATTTTTTGGTCGGTTACTATTACCTTCCTCAATTTGGTCTGAATTCCATTCATTTTCTATTATCCCTCGATCCATCTCACTTGGGATTGTTTTCCAAGTTGCCCAAGATAAATGATCCTTCAAGAGTCTGATCAACTTCAGTAGAATACGGATGATTGCCTTAAGAGCATTCTGCTGATGGCCTTCCAAAGCCTAAAGTTTATGGATGATTGAAGGCGAGGTTGGGGAATGAGGAAGGGAGGTCTTGTCTTGAAAGGAGAGATAGGCCACTCTGCAATTCAAAAGGGAATTTCCTATGAAGCATTAGTCCTCAATAGAAAGTGAGCCGATTATAATGGATGGGAGAATAATTCGTATATATTAACGTGTAGTATAACGTTCATAACCCATAAACACACTTTAGGATGACCCTAAACTTCACGAATTGTAAAACCGGACATGGTCGAGTTCAGTTGCGTATTGTGTAGTAGTGAATTATTTCCATTTTAATATATTGCAAAATTTATAAAAAAAAAAAAAAAAAAAACTTACGCATCAACAGAATATACCTATTAATGTTTATCAGATTTATCCATAGAATCTCATCTTAAACCAAAAATATATCTTTAATACATACATAATATGTATCTATTAAAGATATCTGTGGTTTATAAGTCACGGGTAGCATAAAAAATTATATATTTAAGAGCATATGGACTGGGCTATGTAACACACGCTTACACCTACAAACATTAATACTTACTCACCAAAACAGCATCATACTTTTAGTTGCGGAAAGAAATTACCGTAAATTTTAATCAATAGACTTCAAATATTTAAAAACAAATTACTATTCGATGTTTCAAGATCTTCAGCTTATCATATTTAATTTTAGTTGCGTAAAACATTAACAAAATGCATATATACCTGACGTCAAATTATTGTAATATTGAAAGAATACATCCTGTTCACATATAAAAAAATCCCTCATAAAAGTTCGCAATGTCATATTTTCTTTGATATTGCTGGTTATGTAGGTTGAAAAAGACTTTTCCCTTCACTCGGAAAAAAATGTATATAAAAAGACTACGGAAAAACATCCAAGGGATTGTAATTTCAAAACTAAATTCGAAAGTTTCAGTTTTTAAAATATTTCATAGAAGTTTTTGTTTTCGTGATTTTATATTGTACAACAGAAGAGCCTTATCGTCAATTGCAGCTTTCATCAATCGAAAGAAAACCAGTTCTCATTAGGTGTGCAGTTCAATGACTTGCTCATTGGTTCATAATACCCCATTCTCTCAAATCCAATTTATTCCTTACAGTTACCAGTGAATAGACGTGAATACTCCAAGCATGAACTTATAACTATATATATATATATATATATATATATATATATATATATATTAATGAATATTATCATAGGAATAATTTTGGAAAGGCGTTTCCAATTCAAACATATATTTTGTTTTGTTTTTAAGACTGATATTTATTTCATTTTTTTTTTTTTTTTTTTTTTTAGCCAAACAGTTGAGCTAGAAAGTTGAATAATCATCGAAACTCCCCTGGATAGGTATCGTTATTTCACGGCCTTGGATAGGTTGCGATGGGTCTACCTCGACTCGAGATCCCGAAAAAAACCATAAAAAATTCACTTTTAAGCCAATTCACAACCTTATAATATATAAAAAATTCAAAGTGTACTCTAATTTTCAAAGAAGTGAATAAAAGCTAAGTCCAAAATAAATATTTATTACAAATAAATAAAAAAAAAATAAGTATAAAAAAGACCACAAAAATATTCACCTAAAATCTAGATATGGAAATAAACTAAAACTATTCTAAGCCTTTTTTCTACGATAATTGAGCACCATTTGCTGAGATCCAGAGGCGGGAGGACCCCCAAGGGACCGTTTCCTAAAATGAGAAAATAAGTATATGTTTTATGGGCCAACTTATTTAGGGTAGGTAAATGACATAGTTAGTGGCTGAAATTTTTACAGGATATTGTATTATTATCGTACAGTGTAAAAGAATCTGCACTTGGATATTATTTAGTGTTATATAAAGGGGCAATTTTCTTTTCCTTTTTTTTTGGGGGGGGGGGGGGGCTGAGTTCTATTATGAACTGTTTCAAGAAAAATCCTTATCTTCATTGCTGGGCATGGTATCTATGCAAGAAAATATCATAAATTAAAAAAAAAAAAAAAAAAAAAAGTTGAATACATAGAGCTATGCCAGCTTACCTGTCAGATATGCTAAAACAAATGGTTTGCCTAACACACCACCTTTTAAGATCGAATCTTCTACCTAATATGGAGAAAGATATGTCAATATCAGCGAGTTATTTACTTATATAATTGTTCGAAGATGTGCATAAAGATATTATATTAGCTGAAATGAAGTTTATAGATTATTTTGCAATTTAAAAAATAAAATAATTATCATAATCAAGTTATCATAAAAGTACAAACTTACAAAAACAGGAAAAAATATAAACTATTTTATAAAAACAAACACTTTACAACAATCCTTTTTATGCATGCCCAAAAACTACTGCACATTCGATACTTATATAAAACTTTGATATTACACAACTTACCCTAAATAGGTAATGATGGGTCGAGCTCGACCCGAGAGTATTTCAGAAATAGCACAAGGAAAATAGCAGGGATGAAATGCGTCCTAACCCGATTGCTGAGCACACTGAACTGAGGTCTCGCAGGTCGATATCCCGCGCAACCAATGCAGACGAAAAATTATGGCAAAGAAACATGGTTTTCTTTTTAATCTCACCGGGTCATATACAACCCACCTTACCTATCCAGGGTGTTAAGGAGATAAATCATTTTCCCAATTTCTTCAACTTCTCAAACAAAACATTTCTCTATCTTTCAGTACTTGAATTGAAGTATGACTTACTGTTCTGACTGATGAAATGGCAATATTATAGGTCTTTATGTTTCATAGATTGGAAATAAAAGACATACCTCCAAATTAAGGGTGAGAAAAAAATATTTACGGTCTATTGATTAATTATTACCTACGCTAAGGAGGTTATAAAATCGAATAGGATTATCTATCTATTAATTTTTTTTGCATGTCTGCCTGTCTGTCTGTGAACAGGATTTCGTCAAAAATACTTGACAGATTTTGACAAAATTTTTGGCACATATTGACCTTAGGTTATGGACGGCCACAGTAAATTTTGGAGATAGCCGAGATCCTGCATTCAAGAACGGATTAGCATTCTTCACTATTTAAAGGATAACGTCAAAAGAAATTGATGGATTTTGATAGGAAATTCCACCAAATTAACTTTTGGAGATGATACGGTTACAGATACGGATTTTGAATCCCGATTTATCTGTTTGTCTGTGTGTCTGGTGACAGGGCTACATCAAAACTACTCGACGTATTTGACAAAATTTTCACCACAGATATATCTTATTCCGTGGATGACTCCATTAACTTTTGAAGATGATCCGGTTCCAGTTACGGATTTTAAACACAGATTCATCTTTCAGTCGACTTTGGACAGTTACGTCAAAACTATTCAACGGATTTTGACAAAATTTTCACCAAAGATAGATCTTATTCAATGGACTGCTCCATTAACTTTTGGAAATGATCCAGTTCAAGATCTGGATTTTAAATCTGGATTTATCTGTATGTCTGTCTGTCATGGATATCGTTAAGTCAAAACTACTCGAATTTTGACAAAGTTTTCACCATAAATATATCTTAGTCTATGGACAACTCCATTCTTTTGGAGATGATCTGGTTCCTGATCCGGATTTTAAATCAAGATTTATATGTCTCGCTGTCTGTCTGTGGACAGGGTTATGTCAAAGGTTCTAGACAGATTTTGATGAAATTTTTACCACAGATAGATCTTATTTTATGGACAACTCCATTAAATTTTGGAGATAATCTAGATCCTGATGTGGATTCTATATCCAGATTTCAATTTTTCGCCATTTTAAAGATGACATCAAAAGAAATTGCTTAGGTCGTAAGTCGGCAAAAGTTGTTTTCAACTATGGTAAGGGGCCAGTTTATGTTGACTTCCTGCGTATTTTGATTAGGAAATCAATGCAGTTGCAGTGAAAAAGGTGGCGTGAAAATTCTTGGTTTAGAGGATGAGATAAGATCCTCATTCTAAATATGCTATCTTATTTCTTTTTTTTTGAAGTTTTTATAGTTTATATATGAAATATTATTATAATGTTGTTAATGTTCTTAATATGTTTTATTTGATGGTTTATTACTTCTCTTGTAGTTTAGTTCTTTCCTTGTTTCCTTTCCTTGCTGAGCTATTTTTCCCTGTTGGAACTATTGGGCTTATAGCACATTGCTTTTCCAAATAAGGTTATAGCTTAGCTATTAATAATAATAATAATAATAATAATAATAATAATAATAATAATAATAATAATAATAATAATAATATCAATAATAGTATAATTGAATTATTTACAAATTCTCCATATCAGATATATGGGTAAAAACTAACTAGATTTAATGATATAAAAATATGAAAATACCAGTATTATTGAGAATTTAAAGCAAAATAACTGTACGATTGATCCGATGACAATATCCGAAGTGATTGGAGACAGAAACTTTTCTAGTCTTTGGGACATAATTACTTGAATAGTAATACTAGTATCGATGAGTGTAAGTTTCCTAAATCTGAGAAAGTGATTATAGTTACAATAGTTCTGAAATGTGCTCTATATTATCTGGAATAAAGTTCAAACAGCCCTACTTTTAGAAACATCCATTATTTCAAAAGTGCTAGATTGTGTAATTCTTGAACCAGTAATTAGTCACTTACGAAGAATTGAATCATTACCAGAACAACCAGTCAGCATACACACAGCTATTTGTTCTGTTGTAAATATGGTGCAAATGATAGAATAGGACAAATGGGCTACCTCGATATTGCTTGAACTTAGCGCTAGTTCTGATCCAGTTATGCATAAACTGCTACTTGATGATTTATAGTCCATCGGTATTGAAGATCAAGTTTTAAATATCTAAAAGACTATATGGTAGACAGAAACTACTGTGTACAAATTGGAAACTGTCATTTTTCATATGACCCATTAAACGGAAGGGTACCGCAGGGAAGAGCATAAGGCTTACTCTTATTCTGTAGCTGTATTATATGTGTATCAAAAGTTCTATAGAGGCATGAAAGGAAATTTTAATGATTTGCGAGTGATAAACATTATTACATCTTCATAATAACGATGTTATTGATGATACTTTGGAGACTTTAAATTTTTTTTACTAGTTTTAGTGAATGGATGACAGTTATAAAAGTAAAACAAAACAAAAATAAAACAAAGTTTATTCTGATTGGAAGGTAAACAGCTTAAGAAACTTTAGTGACATCCAAATTAATATAAAAACAATTCAATCCGGGTATATAGTAGAATTCTTTTGGTTTTTGTAAAGAAATATCTGTAAGAACATTCTGTAGAGAAAACTGTCATAAAATCTATTATTACTAGGACTGATTGCAGCAACTCCCTTTACAGCAATCTGCTCAAGATGCAAATAAAAAAAATAATAATCAGACCGATAAAAAGTCTCCAGCCCCGAGAAAGGATTAAGCTTTTACTAATTCAATTACAAGAGCTGCCCATTAAAGATAGAATGGAGATTAAGGTATGTGTAATAACTCATCAAGTCATCAGAATCTGAACTCCAAAATATCTAAGATAATTGCTACACATTGCGCACCCAAAATATTCCGTACACACCTTGAATTGTTACAGATGATTTAAAATTATTGGAGGCCAGAATTATGTCTACTGAACATTTAGGAGACTGAAGATATCAAGGCTTTCAAGAAGAAACTGAGGGCTATCCTTTTCTGAATATTTGGTTGATATGGATTTGATAATAACATGCAGTATGTTGTTGTGATATGCTAAATAATGAAAATGTATAAGATATAACTGATTTTGCAGGTCTTGTAGGGTACATGGCTACACTGTAATGTGACCGGGAAAACAACCCTTGAGGTAGAGTATAAGGCCATGTTTGGTGGAAGGTAGCCACTACTAATAAAACATGAAAGTGGGATACATTTTGAATATTGGAGCAGTACCTGAAGGTCATACATATAGAAACCGTATATAGTTGATAAGAAGGTATACACAGAATCCCGTTATATCTCTAAATCTGACAAGAATCTTGTTACTCTCCATCTGCATATTTTTATACCATCGTTTTGTCAGGGACTTGTATCTGATGATACTGATACTGGAACTGGGCAAATATATTGGAGATCATGAACCATCTGCAATTTATTTGGCAACTCATTCATTGCACATATTATTGCAGGATTACTTCTTCAACAGCTGTTTTAATGACATTGGCAGAGGCAATTGGTTTCATTCCTCTGTGCCTTAGACGATCTCTCAAATTTCTCCATTCCATACCTTTCTAAAAAGAGATTAACCTTATGAGCGTCATTGCTTTTAACTGAAGGATAAAAATTTTTTAAGTGGTTTCATACATTCAATTTTTCTGAGGTCGAAAGCCAAGTAGCTACATGTTTTGTTTTGTAGTAGTATACACCCATCATTAATAATAGGGAATTTAAGTGTATTAATATTTTTCTAACATCATATATATATACACACACACACACACACACATATATATATATATATATTATATGTATATATATATATATATATATACACACACATATATATATATCTATATATATATATATATATATATATATACATATATATATATATATATATATATACCGAATTAAGAATTTTAATTTGTTTTTTAACGATTTCTGACTGGTCTGAATTGTGATTTTATATTTTTATCAAACAAAAGACATAAAAAAACACGTGAAAAAAACATCAGTGTAATAATTATAACAAGATACAGAAGGTGGAACTTTTTTCATTATCTTATTGGCGTTTACTTTCTTCATGTATCAATGTTCATTAGACGCTTCCCTTTCACTTAACTGGTTGCTCTCAGACAATTAATTCCAATTACAAGCAACTGGCTGAATGATTGTCAATTGAATTCCAAATAGGATTCCTGATATACACCAGTGATATTTCCTTCATTGGAATTTGCACGGCTTGCCTCAAGGAAGGTTCTGGCTTTTTGCTAAATTTTTCATGCTGATGCATTCACCAGAATTAAAAAGATTGAATAGTTGATGAAAATGCACGTGTATAACTTCTCATATTATACTTTTCAGATTGTAATAAACGTTGAAGCATATAACTTAAACTGCTCATTGCTCGAGGCAGACTTAAATCATAATTAAAAAATGTTTAGCATATATGTCATATTTCAAATTAATTCTCAATTTCGTACCTTGAAACCAAACCTACGGTATTGATCACAGATAACAAATAAATAATGAATAATAAATTTTTAAAATAAAGAACAAGTACATCATGAATAATTCATATCATATCCCTGATACACTTTGTGGAAGTGTATGAGAATAGATTGATGCCTGTGAATTACCGATTTTGAGAATTCTCAGTTTACTTGGCACGAAATTGGCAGACCAGTCAGATGCAGCATCGAGATTAGAAGCTCTGCCGGGCAAACCAGTAATATTCCAAATGGAAAATTAGTAAATTACGTATATCCTTCCATTGTTAGAGTCTCTTCTGGCATAGTTTTGGTTAAAAGGCTTAGATTCGAGTCTTCGCCCAGCCAGAAACATTAATTATGAATAAATATCCTTTGGATATACATTCCCAAAGATAGAATCTGATATTAAATGCAATTGTAGTTGATTGTAAACTGATTAAAATCGCGAGTGGTACTGATATATATATATATATATATATATATATATATATATATAGTTGATAGATGGGTTCCTCTTGGGAATCGCAACTTAAGTAGGAATAAAGTAGTCAATGCTGCTATCATCTTCTTTATTCGGGAGCTTTCGACATGACTTATGTCATCTTCAGCCTATCTGCAATTATCATATGTAAAATTAATAAAATTAATAAAATCATCCTAAGTACATAGTTAGGAAGATACACTTTCATGAACTGACCAACAAGCTCTAAAATCAAACAATCAAGGAATATACTGTTAAACCTTAAAAAAGACTTAGTACACACAACTATATAACTATATAAAATACTCAATAACTAATATACCTAGTCACCCGCAGGAAATGATGACCACCCATCCAGACCAGCAACCCACAGACCAAACGGGTCAATGGGTCACCGGTAACTGAACACGTAAGCCCTCATTCAAACTGGGGTTTCTCTTAAAAAAGTATAAGGACTCCAAGATTCTCAGCTGGCTGACGTTACTATGTCTGTCCGTAATTTTGAAATATTCCTTAGAAATGGCATGACCAGATTTAAATGCGTGGTCATAAATAGCTGAAATTGTTTTTTAATTAACGGTATATTGGTTCATACCGATCTCTTGGGTGTGCTCCGAAATCCTACACTGAAGCTGTCTAGATGTGCTTCCAGTGTAGCACCTATTACAGAGTGCACATTGAAAAGTTTATATGACACCGGAACATAAGGGAGTAAGTAGACTCTCCTTATATTCAAACAGTGAGCCAACTGAGAACTTGTTAGTAAAAATTAGTTTTAAATCTATGTGAGGATAAAATTTCCCCACAACACTCATAACCTCTGTACTTAGTCTCTCCGAAACATAACCATAGTACGGAAAGGAGACATATAACTTTTTCCTACTGACTGTTTGAATTGTTAAATTTTGACTGTAAATTTTATCTAAAAACTTCTTGACTTGATTATAATAGAGGTTCAGAGGGAACCCATTGGTAATAAAAAAATATTTTAGAAATTTTCTTCCTCATGAAACCCCAGATAAGTTGAACATATATGATAACATCTATATAACAGTGTCTTTATCGAATTAATTTTGTAGATTTTTATAATATGTACATATATATATATATATAAATATATATATATATATATATATATATATAAATATATATATATATATATATATATTTATATAAATATATATATATATATATATATATATACATATATATATATATATATATATATATATTTATAAATATACACACACAAATATATGTATATGTATATATATACATATTATAAATATATATATATATATATATATACACATGCTTTCTGTAGGAAGATATATAAGTAATATCTTTCATATAGGAACAGTGAAATATGAAGCTAACTAATCGACAAACGATCATCTGATATATCACAGCAATAATATTTAAAAAAGTTAACAATTCATGGTATAGAAATCCATTCCTTAAAAACTTTAAATATGATACTCCAGAAACCGAATTATTAATTGAGCATTAAATACAATCCTTTATATAAGTTTATTATTCTCAAAAGGAATATTTTATTCTGTTTTAATTTGAGGTCATTGAGGGTTATGAATAATTACATGTTGCACTTAAAACAATCAGTTAAATTGCGCACACCCAAAAGCTAACTAATGTTAAAAAGCTGGTATGTTAGAAGCCTGTGTAATTTATAATTATTGTACAACCGGCAGGGGGTATGTATAGTTATTCACTTATTTAAATAATAATGACTAATGTTACTAATAGTGCTGAAAAGTCTAGTACAAAATTGCATTTTTTCATTCAGTTTTATATAGAAAGAGAATAATTGAATACTTTTTTCAGACACCTATATACGGATTTACTCCTATTTTATAAAGCCTGGATTTAAATTATTTATTTAATGTTTTATAGATGAAAAATAAACTGATCTTAGACACCTAAATACATATATAGTCTTATTTACGAAGCAAAGAATAAATTATTCATTCAATGTTATATACAAAGAGAATAAATACTTCTCAGACACTTAAATAGACATTTATTTTTATTAATAAAACTAGAAATTAATAATTGGTGGAAGCAGACATTTTTAACCAGAGTCACCTGATGAAGACATGTTTTTTAATATTAGATGAAGTTAGTCAACAATGTTCAAAAATTCCAACTTTAGTCGGAAATCTCCGTAAAAATATACGGTTCTCAGTCTTATTTTCAAAAATACAGTTGACCGTAATTATTAGCCTACTTTGTTATTACCCTTTACGGTTCGTGATCGTAATATAACTCCTTAACGTCAATATCTCCGTTTTTAAAACGGTAAATGCCTGGCAACATTTATTCTAGGATTTTTAGCACTATTTACGGCAATTTTTTACTAGTGCAGTAGGAACTCAGAATCTTGGTAATACAAGCATTCCATAGCTAAAGGCAAATGTTAGTGAATGACATTTAGAGGTCATTTTTAAGGACGATGTTGTTAAACCCTTTTTTTAAACAAGTCAAAAGTTCTAATAATTGGCAACATCACATCCGGTTATGCATTTTTGGGGGGTAACAGATTTAATGAACCAGAAAGTTAGTTCACAGCTATATTCTGAAGGGTAACGAATGGAAGCCTTTCATTTATAAAAGATTTTTTCTCTCGAAAGAAATATGTAACTAAAAAGTTCTTGGAGATATTTCATTTATAGAAACATAAAGTTTGTATATTCATATCTGTGACTTTGCATTAAGCTGTGATAAAACAGTATTAGATAAATATCTATTGATGTTAGTGTGCTTTTTTATACAATGAGAAAAAAGACGGCAATTGAATTTTCTAAAATCTGGTCTTAATATGCAATCCAATTTCTGCTCAAACGTTTAAGAAATCGATACTTATTATATCAATCACATACAAATATCAATGTTCATTGGGTAGATGAATCAAGTATTGTAAAGAACTGGAATGTTTACAGATATTTCAAAAGGTGAAGAAAGAAACGCACAGAGCGATACATAAATTATTATTGTGATGAATGGTTATAGCCACAGTAATTCCCATCATAATTACAACTACCACCCATAGTTGTATCCCACTTGAGTTTTCTGGATAAGTTCTGAGAAGTTTCTCTTTTGGGAATACAAATGGAGTTCCATAAGTAGCATTATTACTAAAGGAAGAAGGAAGCAGACAATCAGCGTAACAGATATTCATGTCCCATACGACTGAAATATAAGCCATTAATTCCTCTATCCTATTAAGAGGCATTCCTGAAAAATAGGACAAACCTTCACTCACCCAACTAGCTCTTAAAAATTGTGAGTGTGTCTCTCCATGTATTTGCTCGAGAGAGAGAGAGAGAGAGAGAGAGAGAGAGAGAGAGAGAGAGAGAGAGAGAGAGAGAGAGAGGAGAGAGAGAGAGAGTCAGGTTAGGAAAGGTTTCATCCCTCCCATTTTTTAATTTCCCAATTCAAATAAATCTCCTCTTACAAAGTAAGAGAACGTATTATTCTTGACTGATGTCTGGGAAGGAGATCTTGGGAGAAGATAAAAATCACTTGATGATTATGTTGAGTAAATCTATGAATTTACTCATCTCATATATCATCTATCTCTAGTAAGATTTGTATATTAGTCTATTCGAATAATATTTTGTATCAAGAACAAAACATTTTCAAAGGTACTCTATTTGTTCAATTGTCACCGTAATAAGTTAACTTAATATTTGTTCTTATTTACCATAGAGCTATTGAGATTTGCTATATAAGAATTTTAATACCGTTATTGTTTTATTCTATTTATTTTTTTTTGGGGGGGGGGCTCCTGATATTGTTTTTTTTTTTCTTACTGCTCCATACAACCTGTTTTATTCTACCACGTTTTACATTGTATAACATCCAAATTCCTGTCTTATGTTTAGTTTGCCTAAAGGTTTTTGGTTTCTCCTATGATATTTCTCTCTGAACTTAAATATTCTCTTCAATACCAGTATCTTAGAAGTCCAATTGTATATTTGAATAAAAGTGAGAAGAGAAATGCCAGCCTTTCATCATGGGTTCATCTGGTGTACTTCTCTTTGAAGTCAGCACCTCTGATGTTTGCCTGTATAAAGGACCACTTGCAATTCCGCTTATATCATCCTACTGAATTTATTCGTATTTAACCACCATTAAAATCTAAGGTTGATTTCATGTATGATATTTGAAAATCTATATTTACCTATTTCACATCTAAAACTAATAGTTTGTTGGTTTATTTCTCAATTATCTTTGCGAGTTTGTTAGATCACTCGATACTACGTAAATAAATGGTATTTAGGTGGCAGTTGTGAGACAATCTACCGGGTGTGTGATTGCTTCTTATTGTAGATAATAATGTAATGAAATTATTTAATTATTTTTTAGAAATCGTAGTAATAACCCATGTTTTGCTTTTCTAAAGTGAATTGTCAACTTTATTCAAATTTGAATATGGTCCGTAAGGCGTGTTTCATCATAAATTCAATTTTTTTTTTCCACTTTTTAATGTGGATTTAGATATGGAAGAGAAATTACTCTTTTCTTATTTGCCAGAAAAAAAAGACAAAAAAAAAAAAAAGCCCCGTCCTTAAAGTGTATACAGTATAATGAATGCAGGTGGAACGGAAGTTGGGTCAATGTCCTCACGTGAGCAAAACATAGACACATTCACTCTCCTTTCATGGTTGGGGTGTGGTTCACTTTATACCGGAAGAAAAACTACCGAGTGTTATTCACAAATATCAAATGTGTTCGTTTTCATGGTGAATTGCTTGTAATATAATGTCATGTTTAAAGTTAACTATTAATGAAGCTTTTATAATTCTAAAATTAGACTACATAATTTATCATTTAATTCCAATGCCATAAGTTCCTCTCACATAGAGAGAGAGAGAGAGAGAGAGAGAGAGAGAGAGAGAGAGAGAGAGGGAGAGAGAGAGAGGGAGGGGGGGGGCGGGGGGGAGGCGGGTTGGGATCTACCCCAAAACAGTGGAAGCCCATGGTACAGAGGCTACGGCACTACCCAGGACTAGACAACAGTGGTTTGATTTTGGAGTGTCCTCCTAGAGGAGCTGCTTACCATTGCCAAAGAGTTTCTTCTACTTTTACCTAGAGGAAATAGCCACTGAATTAGCACGGGATATTTCGCGCACTGCTCTACGTTTGGATGATATAGCATTAACGAATGTATTTAATTATGTTGTTTATAGTCGTAACCTTAATTGCCTCATAGTTGACACCAGTGAAATTTAGAGGTGAAGTTGTAACGTCATCACGAATTAATCATTCTTCTCTCTCTCTCTCTCTCTCTCTCTCTCTCTCTCTCTCTCTCTCTCTCTCTCTCTCCTCTCTCTCTCTCTCTCATTTTCTGCCTGCTTTCTTTCCCCATTTTTATCAGGTATTTTATTGTCATTTCTCTTTTATTTTTATTTCCTCGTCTTCCCCCCACATCTCCCATTCCCTCCCTCTTTCAATCCAGTTTTCTAGTATTTCTAGTTGTAGCCTCCTTTCTACTTTTCTCTCTCAAGATTCATTATCTTTTCACGATGAAATTCTTTCTGGCTTCTATTTAACAGTAGGGGAATTCACTATTTTCCTAATACACTCCCCACTATTCCACTAACACGCTATATCATGTTAATCAGGGTACAAAAAGAAAATAATAATAATAATAATAATAATAATAATAATAATAATAATAATAATAATAATAATAATAATAATAATAATAATAATAATAATAATAATAAAGAAAAAAGCATAAGCTTAACGAACATTGTCCAGGAAGAGGCTATGCTAGAACTTGGTAGCCTAATCTCAAACAACATAACCAGTTTTCTCTCTCTCTCTCTCTCTCTCTCTCTCTCTCTCTCTCTCTCTCTCTCTCTCTCTCTCTCTCTCTCTCTCTCTCTCTCTCCTTTCAAAAAATAATGTGTGCATCTGCAAAAATTGTATCCGCTATTAACAAGAGCATTTATAAGTAAAGATTTCCTATTCATTTTAATCAAATTAAAACCACTTCCGCAACCTTCTCTCTCTCTCTCTCTCTCTCTCTCTCTCTCTCTCTCTCTCTCCTCTCTCTCTCTCTCTCTCTCTCTCTCTCTCTCTCTCCCCTTTTAAAATTGATCTGCGTATATGAAAGAATGGCATTTTCTACCGTTAACTAAAGCATTTATAATTAAATATTTTCTATTCATTTCAATCAACCTAAACCACTTACCCCACCTTCTCTCTCTCTCTCTCTCTCTCTCTCTCTCTCTCTCTCTCTCTCTCTCTCTCTCTCTCTCTCTCTCTCTCTCTCTCTCTGTATATTAATAAATGATATATAATGAAATATATTTTTTTTTTACCATAGAACATTGATTATAACTAGAACTGGGTAGACCATGTACTTTCGCCTCCTACACTTTTGTCAGGAAGAAAAACAGATGACATTCCTGCGAATTGGTAAAAAGAATAAGCAAAACATAGGAAAAAGAGGTTTTTGACCTTTTTTTTTTACTTTGAACTTGACCTTCGACCAAATCCTTTCCAAAATCTAATCAAATAGTCCTTGGATCATGGCCAATTATCACGCTTAATCTTCTAACCATCAGTTGCTTGCTCCTCCGGTGAATTTTACTTTTGTATTTTGTAACTTCATTTTGTATTTCCGTTATCTCTGTGTATTATTTTCATTTCCATATCTATTATTTTTTGTGAATTTTATTTCTTCTTCTTTTTTAAGATTTTTTCAATGCCTTTTTTTTTTTTTTTCCATATCTGTGTTTTCCTTTATAACATTCCCTTCATTTAATTTTAAATTGTAATATATTATCTATGATTCCTGCTCCTCGAATTTTTTGGATTCAAGGTAATTATATTTATTGATTTATATGTTTATTCTTTTAGCTTCGATGATGGAAATGTTGTTCCAGAAACCTTTGCAAATAATATATATATATATATATATATATATATATATATATATATATATATATATATATATATATATATATATAT
>NC_090760.1:57995564-58028064 GCF_036898095.1 Palaemon carinicauda | reverse complement strand
ATCAAACGACAATAATCAGTTATCGTGTAAGCTATTTAGCCCCTTTCACAAAAAGTAATAAATCAGGAAAACTTGAAAACTGCGATTATTTTCACGTTTTGTCCAGAAGATTTATCTTCCTATTAGTCTTAGCAGTTTCCTGTTGCGTTGGTAGACATCCAGAGAAGACATTGAGGAATCTTATTTGATTCCATCTGAGATAAAACGATCACTTTCAAAACTTTGACAATTTTGGGTAATCTTCGAGGAGATAAGTTTCGAGATTGTGGCAATCACTCCACCCCACCCCCCACTCACAAGCCAACACCGCCCCCCCCCCACCCCCACCATAAAAAACATCCATAAATAAAACAGATTTTTTTTTATTAGTGTGGAAGCTCTTTTTTATAAGAATACTGCTCGATATTAAGGAAAATTAGTTGTCACTAATAAAAACAAAATAGCTATAATTGAAGAACACTCCTCTCATAGCACAGTAATGTGGTAAGATCGTAATTAAAAGGGATTAAGCGTAGTTTTAGTACACTAATCATAAATCACACATTAAATAAAGTCTACATGACGTTAATGGAAAGTAATAAATAATGAAGTGTGGAACAGAAAATAAATTTAGTTGGGTAAGTTCCGTCAATATCAGCCCCCTCCACACAAACTTAAAATCTTAATCAACTTCTTTAAAGAATTTAAAGAAGTTCCTGGTAATAATTCTTGTATCTGCAATTGAACCAGGTAAACTACGTAGCAAGGTGAAACATAAGCAAATACGTTTGTAGTAAGGATATAAATTATATAAAATAATTTTTCTCTGACATCGTTAAGAGGGTAATAATATACTTTATTTTTTGTTGAAAATCGTACTTCTTTATAAATTAAGAAAAACAAAAGTTTTAAGTTTTAAATGAAAATTATTTAGATCAAAGTCGTTTCCCAGATAAGGGAAATGACAATAGTTAATTGATTATACTTCGATTGACAATAATAGACATAAAAAAAGATATACACAAACAGATAGATAGGGAGACAGAAAGGCAGAAAAACGAAGATATTTGACTGTTTTATGGAAATAAAAGTATAAAAAATGTACTGCGAAACATTTCCTCTAGAGTCGTCCAGACGATAATTTATAAATCAAATCATTGTTAACGAAGTTTTCTATGTTTGCATAAACCTTTAAGAAAGCTAATGATTTATGTATTGATGAAAAATTAGTAAATAAACAGTTGTTAACAACATTTTTGTTTTCCTTCATCAACTATGAAGTGTAATAAAAAATGCCCCGAAAACTGCCAGCATCTTATACTGGAGTATTTACTTCAATCATTAATACAAAGACTAATGAAAGAATATATATATGTATGTATATATATATATATATATATATATATATATATATATATATATATATATATATATATATATGTGTGTGTGTGTGTGTGTGTGTGTGTGTGCCTGTGTGTGTGTATATACATATATATATATATATATATATATATATATATATATATATATATATATATATATATATATATATATATATATATATATATATATATATGTATATATATATATATATATATATATATATATATATATATATATATATATATATATATATATATATATATATATATATATTCAGAAGTAAATAACTATTGGAAAAGTGGTAGAGCAATTGAATGAAAAGCGACGAACACAGGAAAGAGAAAATTATTTCTATGGGAATTTAAACTTGGCGAAAAGACAAAGAGAGGATTTGGGGCAACTAGGAATCATTAAGGATAACGAGTGAAATATATTTAACTTATTCCGAGGAGATGGAGAGAGTATTTTGAACAACTATTAAATACTGAAAATGAGTGAGTAACTACGAGGAACACAAGGGTTTAGGGGCCAGTAATGGAGATACAAAATAAAGAAGCAAAGCAGAAATGGAGGAAAATGGAAAATGGCAAAGCACTTGGTTCATCCGAGTTTGAAATTGAAGTGCCCAAGATAATAGGTACAGAAGTAAGAATGGAGGCTGGTTTTATTAAAGGCAATATAGGAAAAGGAAATAATACCGAAATACTGGGAGAAGAGTCTAATGATATCAATATTTAAGCAGAAAGATGGAGTCATGGAATTTGGTAACTAGAATGGAATTAAACTAACAGAACGTGGTTTGAGATTTTTTTAGAAGGTTGCAGATGAGAAGATGAAAGAGACTCTAAATACTTGGAAACATCAGAATGGATATATCACTACGGAAGGATGGGGGATGCCATCTTTAAAGTAAGCTGCTACAGGAAAAAAGACTCGAGGGAAACCAAAAGCTCTTTTATTCTTTTGGGGATATATAGAGATGTATGAAAGAGTGCCAAGAGAAATTATGTTTTCATGCTAAAAGGAAGAGGAAAGTCAGTCACAGAAAGGTTGCATAGAATGGTTGAGATGATGTACAAAAGAACAAGGTCAAAAGTGATAATAGCAGTTGGAGAAAGAGAACCTATGTAGTTAGTGCTGGATTACACCAGGGATCAGCATTAAACCCGTTTTTATTTATAATTTTGTGATTACAGTTAAAAGTGAGGAAGTCGTACAGAAAAAAAGTTGTAGAGTGGCAGGAGTCTTTAAAGATGGGTGGCGTGTGGTTGAATAGGAATAAGACAGAGTTATGGGCAGTAAGGAAGGCAGGGACTGAATAGACATACATGAAAGTAGAGGCTTGATTATAAAACTTATGAAACCATTTAGATACCAGGAATCAACTATAAGTAAGGAGGGATTATGTGACGCTGAAGTTCTGAATGGGGTAAAAGAACCCCGAGGGACATGTAGGGAAGTAGCATGAGTGGTATATGATAGAAAATGCCTATAAAAATAAAAATCCCGATATATAGCACAGTAATAAGATCAGCATTATCATTTGGACAGGAAAAGAGGAAGCAAAGCTTGAGAAAACAGCGATGGGAATGCTGAAGTGAACTCTGGGAATATTACTGCTTGAAAGATTGGCAAATGATGATATAAGGTGAATGACAGGTATATTAAAGATTAGAGAAGTGATAAATGTATCACGAATGAGATGGTGTGAGCGTGTGTTAAGGATGGATGCTGGGGAGGGAGTGAGAAGGGCTTAGGAAGTACCTGTTAGCTGGTGAAGATCGATAGAATAGCAGAAAATTATATCCCTCAATCTTCCCTTTAGTGTACCAGCATTCCAAGTACCTGCTCTGATCTTCCATTACCTCACTAGCTTCTTTGGCTGCAGTCATGAATCCTTCGGTACCCCTCGTCCATTTATCATGCCAGTACAGGGATCCTGACGCGTGGCATGGTCCATATTTTGTCAAAAGGGGTTTTACGATCCTAGTCTGACTACTAAGCAGCAGTTTCCACAGTCAATGGTGGTGGGCCCTACCTTTGATTAAAAAGTCCGACTGCAAGGCAGCAATTTCCTTAGATCTTTGTACATAGCAAAGAAAACATTGTTAGTCTTCAATACTCGGTAAAGAATTCTCACAGTTTTATTACGAATTATATATTAAAAAAAAAAAAAAAAATATTGGAAGTTGACGGCTTAAACAGGAAAATATGAAAATCCTCTAAAAAGCAATAAACTAATAGGTGTCATGTGCAAAAGGAAACATATAAAGCCACCCAAACTATATCAGGAATAAGAAACATTGATTATTATTAGAATTTTTCTGCTAGCTAAGATAAAATCCTATTTTGAAAAGCAGGATACCACAAGCACTAAGACTCAAACAGGGAGAGTAAAATAAATTTGTCATATGTATACTATGAAATGAGACTCATGTCAGCTTATTCATCATAAAAACATTTGCAATAAGTTTGAAGTTCTGAGTTTTCACTTACTCTTGCTTTGATACTCTCTTAATGTGTAGATTTTTCTTGCCAGGATTTGCCTTTTGAACTTAGTTCTCATTAATGTCGTCTACCGGTGACCTTAGGCTTAAATCATTTATGGCATTGACCTTTTATCCCCACCAGTGATTTAAACCTATGCTTTATCAAATATATTCCCCAAAAATTTTATTTCGTTGAACTCTTTTCACTGGGCTGAACCTTTTCTTTACAGTATTCAGTTTTATCTACCACAACCCTTGTTTTTTCTGCTGACACTTTTTTTTTATGCTAATGTTTTTATGACTAGACCCCTTAATGTACTTATCTTTTTCACTTTCAAGAAGTTTTGAAATAAAATATTGTAATATACTTCAAATATCCGATAACCATCAAGCTTAGCTCTGTCACATAGTTATGGAAATGATAATTTACTATTTTAAATATAAGCCCACCTTTTCCAGTTACTGTACTTCATCCCTGTAACAAAAACCCTATTCAGATGAATGATGATATGCTGAGAGAGAGAGAGAGAGAGAGAGAGAGAGAGAGAGAGAGAGAGAGAGAGAGAGAGAGAGAGCGTAAATATGTTATTCCAGTCAAAGGTGAAGTAAAATAAATTTACGCAATAAATATTCTATAAGGCAATGGACAAAGAAAAGCGCTGCGACACAGCAATTAATGAAATTTCAGTGAAAAACGTAAAATGTATTCTACTTCCATTAACAGTCCAATAATTATCAATACCTACAATGACAATGGCAATGACTCGATAATGATATTTTTATGCTATTGCTAATAATAATAATAATAATAATAATAATAATAATAATAATAATAATAATAATAATAATAATAATAATGCGTAAGGAATAATACCATCCCACACCAAACTAGGCAACGGAGCAGCCATAAAATATCCTCCAACATCAAAATCTATTCTAAAGCTCCCGACAACAAACAACTCACGTTTGCGGAATCCCTTTCCATCCATGGACCGAAATCCACACCTAAAATCTTCAGTGAAGCGCCCATTATCTTTCTTTCCAGTGACAACAATATTAGATACCACATCTTCATTAACAAATAATGTTCTTTTATCCTAAAGATATAAGGATAGTGCATGCCAGTGGTGTATGAACGTTTTTTGAGTAAGGATAGTAAGAATGTAAAAAAAAAAAAAAAAAAAAAAAATCGTATATTTTGGAAAAATTTCATTTGACCAATTACAATTTGTACACAATGACTAACATAAAATACCGGTAAACCTACTTGACTAATTTACCAGAAACAATAACGGTGTTCATTCTTTGCTAATAACTCCATCCCAAGAGCAAGGAAGTTTAGTTTAGTTTCCTACACCGACTATGTTTTTATTTCTTGATTTATTATACATATCATTTGATTATCAGTCACAATTTTATATTTAATTCATAACGGCTTTAAATTCTTAATTTTGACTAATTTTTGGTTAACTAAGGACAACTATATATCTATCTTTCTGTCTGTAGAATTATTTAAACAAATGTAAAATAAGTCATGCTCTTCATGACGTATGGGATGGTCCTAAATCGAGGTGCAATCATAAACTGTATAAAAAGCCATAAACAATTTATTTATACATAATACATACATAACATTTATACATGACTTGAAAGTAGAACTTCATGACTAAAATGACAGTAAATTTAGGCAGTAAATTCTTCGTGGGTAAAGGCTGGAGAGGACCTCTACTCCAGAAGCAGAAAACAAAAATAACAGCCATATATACTGTAGAACCAAACAAAATTTATACAAATTTAACACAAACTGTTAATGACTGGCTATAACAAATTAATAACACTCAATATTATATATGGCTCAATAAACTTTTTCTAAACAGCAATGAAAATAAGCTAATATAAAGACCACCCTTACCTCCACCCTGTGCGAGTCTCGGCCGTGAACTAAAACTGTGAACAGAATGACAGCGCAAGGCGAGACAAGACAAAAATGAAAATCGGAACCAAACTGTCATGGGAACAACCCACTAGTGGGTTAATTTAACCAGTATTAATTTTACCCGACAAAAGTTTTATTATATAATTTAACAAAGTTTTATTTTAAAGATTAAAATACAAGTAAATATTTTACACTGTCTATATATATATATATATATATATATATATATATATATATATATATATATATATATATATATATATATATATATATATATGTTGGAACCGGCCACCATTTGTTATGCTAATAGAAGAGCTGAAGTAAATAAATCAGACTGATAGAAATTAAAAGAACTAGGGAACCTTAGATAAAGTTAAAAGAGGGTCCTATACTTTTCTTGAGAAAGACGTAAAAGTAACAACAACAAAATGGCGTAAGTTGCCATTTTGATAAACATCTTGAAGGTAGCAGAGAAGAACATTATAGTATTAATGACAATAGTTCAGTATTGATTGTCAAATAATGTAAAAAGTATAAAATTAATATAATTATATCGTATCAACCAGCAAAATCCCAAATAGAGGAAGAAAATCTGGAGATACCTGAAAACCATAAGACTCAATTTACATTTGTTTTGGTGGATTTCAAACGTAAAGTAGGTCGAACTAAATTTGAAGTAGGCATAAGAAATGACAGAGAGGACATGATTGTAGAAAATGGGCTTAGAAAATGGACATGGAAAAGCCCAAAGGAAAGAACAAAATACCACAAAGATGAAAGGAAAGGGTGAAGTGATGTTTGGTGAAATGTCTGGTAGAGTGTCTGGGATTGAAAGGGGAAGAGCGAGAGAGGGTGTGGCTTTATTGCTGAGTGAATGGATGACAGGTAAAGTAGTGGAATGGAAGGAGATATCATCTAGGTTAATGTGGGTAAGGGTTAGGTTGGGTAGGGAATGTTAGCCGTTTGTCAGTGCGTTTGGGCCAAGTAGTGAGAAAAGTGAAGAAGAGCAAAATGAGTTCTGGAAGGAAGGAATTATGTAGTTGTCATGGGTGACCTAAATGCTAGAGTAGGCGCTGGAGAAGTAGAAGGTGTCATTGGGAAGTATGGCGTACCAGGTGAAAATAAGAGCGGTGAGAGACTGGTAGATATGTGTGGTGAACAAGAGATGGTAATAAGTGCTAGCTTTTTTTAAAAAGAAAGATAAAAATAAGTATACATGGGTAAGAGTGGTAAATGGAAGAGTGGTAGAATGGGCATTAATGGAGTATGTGTTGATAACTAAAAGAATGTTTGGAAGATTGAAAGACGTGCAAGTGTTTAGGGGTATGGCTAACGGTATATCTGATCATTTTTTTGGTGGAAGGAAAATTAGTTGTAGCAAAAGAGTGGGTGAATAGAGTAGGTGGATGTAAAAGGGAGCTAGTGAGGGTTGAAGAGCTAATAAAACCGGGGGTAAAAAGTAAATATCAGGAAAGGTTGAAAATGGCATATGACGAGGTGAGAGTAAGAGAAACTGGTAATTTATAGGAGGAGTGGAAGTTAGTAAAAAAAAATTTTGTTGGGATTGCAAGTGATGTATGTGGCTAGAAGGTTGTTGGAGGCAGAATGAGGAAGGGCAGTGAATGGTGGAATGAAGGAGTGAAGGTAAAAGTGGAAGAGAAAAAGAGGGCTTTTGAAGAATGGCTGCAGAGTAATAGTATAAAGAAGTATGAAAAATTTAGAGGGAAAAATGTGGAAGTAAAGCGCAAGGTACGTGAGGCAAAGAGGGCAGCTGACCTGAGGTGGGGTCAGGGATTGGTCAGTCATATGAAGAAAATAAGAAGAAGTTTTGGAAAGAAGTGAAGAGAGTAAGGAAGGCTGGCTCACGAATTGAGGAGACAGCGAAAGATGGAAATGGAAGGTTGTTAAAAGGAGAGGAGGCAAGGAAAAGGTGGGTGGAATATTTTGAAAGTGTGCTGAATGTTGAGGATAATAGGGAGGCAGATATAATTGCTGTTCCAGGTGTTGAGGTGCCAGTGATGGGAGATGAGAATGAGAGAGATTTTACAATAGAGGAAGTGAGGAGAGCACTAGATGAAACGAGAGTAGGAAAAGCATCTGGTATGGATGGTGTGAAAGCTGAGATGTTGAAGGAAGGGGGTGTGACTGTACTTGAATGGTTGGTGAGATTGTTTAATATGTGTTTTTTGTTGTCAATGGTACCAGTAGATTGGGTTTGTGCATGTATTGTAACACTATATAAAGGTAAGGGAGATGTGCATGAGTGTTGTAATTAAAGAGGTATTAGTTTGTTGAGTGTAGTTGGAAAAGTGTATGGTAGAGTAATGATTAATAGGATTAAGGATAAAACAGAGAATGCAATCTTGGAAGTACAGGGTGGTTTTAGAAGAGGTAGGGGTTGTATGAATCAGATATTTACAGTTAGGCAGATATGCGAGAAATATTTAGCAAAAGGTAAGGAGGTGTATGTTGCGTTTATGGATCTGGAGAAAGCATATGATAGAGTTGATAGGGAAGCAATGTGGAATGTGATGAGGTTATATGGAGTTAGTGGAAGGTTGTTGAAAGCAGTGAAAGTCTCTACAAAGGTAGTAAAGCATGTGTTAGAATAGGAAATGAAGTGAGTGATTGGTTTCCGGTGAGAGTGGGGCTGAGACAGGGATGTGTGATATCGCCGTGGTTGTTTAACTTGTATGGTGAGAGAGGTGAATGCTCGAGTGCTTGGACGAGGATTACAACTGTTAGGCGAGAATGACCATGAATGGGAAGTAAATCAGTTGTTGTTTGTGGATGATACTGTACTGGTAGCAGACACAGAAGAGAAGCTTGACCGACTAGTGACAGAATTTGGAAGGGTGTGTGAGAGAAGGAAGTTGAGAGTTAATGTGGGTAAGAGTAAGGTTATGAGATGTACGAGAAGGGAAGGTGGTGCAAGGTTGAATGTTATGTTGAATGGAGAGTTACTTGAGGAGGTGGATCAGTTTAAGTACTTGGGGTCTGTTGTTGCAGCGAATGGTGGATTAGAAGTAGATGTACGTCAGAGAGTGAATGAAGGTTGCAAAGTGTTGGGGGCAGTTAAGGGAGTAGTAAAAAATAGAGGGTTGGGCATGAATGTAAAGAGAGTTCTATATGAGAAAGTGATTGTATCAACTGTGATGTATGGATTGGAGTTGTGGGGAATGAAAGTGATGGAGAGACAGAAATTGAATGTGTTTGAGATGAAGTGTCTAAGGAGTATGGCTGGTGTATCTCGAGTAGATAGGGTTAGGAACGAAGTGGTGAGGGTGAAACGGGTGTAAGAAATGAGTTAGCGGCTAGAGTGGATATGAATGTGTTGAGGTGGTTTGGCCATGTTGAGAAAATGGAAAATGGCTGTCTGATAAAGAAGGTGATGAATACAAGAGTTGATGGGAGAAATACAAGAGGAAGGCCAAGGTTTGGGTGGATGGATGGTGTGATTGAAGGATAGATGTGAGAGGCCAGACAGCGGGCTAGATATAGGAATGAATGGCGAGCGATTGTGACGCAGTTCCGGGAGGCCCTGCTGCTTCCTCCGAGGCCTTAGATGACCGCGGAGGTAGCAGCAGTAGGGGATTCAGCTTTTTGAAGCTTAATCTGTGGTGGATATGTGGGAGGTTGGGCTGTGGCACCCTAGCAGTACCAGCTGAACTCGGTTGAGTCCCTGGTTAGGCTGGAGGAACGTAGAGAGTAGAGATCCCCTTTTTTGTTTTGTTTCATTTGTTGATGTCGGCTACCCCCCAAAATTGGGGGAAGTGCCTTTGGTGTATGTATGTACGTACCAAAAAGATTTTATTCTCAGTTAAAGAGCTAGTAGTTAAAGATATAACAGTGTTACACAAGATAAAGTCAAGTTATCATTGGATTGTAAGAGGCAGAATTTGTCTGGATATAAGTAAGGTGAAAAAGTTAATTTTAATAAAGAAAATAAACACTAGCTTAAGAGCAAAATCCGATACGAAATAGGGACTCAAGCTACATTATTATTATTATTATTATCATTATTATTATTATTATTATTATTATTATTATTATTATTTTTAATTTCTAAGCTACAACCTTCGTTGGAAAAGCAGGATGCTATAAGCCAAGGGACTGCAACAGGGAAAATAGCCCAGGGAGAAATGGAAACAAGGTAAAATGAAATATTTTGAGGACAGTAACAACATTAAAATAAATATTTCCTATATAAAAAATAAATACTTTAACAATATAAGAGGAAGAGAAGTTAGATAGAATAGTGTGCCCGAATGTACCCTCAAGCAAGAGTACTCTAACCCAAGACAGTGGAAGACCATGGTGCAGGGGCTATGGCACTGCCCAAGACTAGAGAACAATGGTTTGATTTTGGGGTGTCCTCCTACAAGAGCTGCTTACCAAAGCTATGGAGTATCTTCTATCCATACCAAGAGGAAAGTAGCCACTGAAAAATTGCTGTGCAATAGTTAAACACTTGGGTGAAGAAGCAAATAAAGCCGCAGTTTATATATAGGATGAAGGAAAAGATGAAAAAAAAGATAGTTTTGAAATGAGGGTAAAATACAAGTGAGATAAAATAGAGTTAGTATATCTATCCGAAATAGTAAACAAACTGAAATATAATACATCCCTAAACAAATTCAGCCGAAAATTAAGGAAACACCAAAGGAAGGTGAAGCATGAAATTGATGAAAAGAAGATTTTAAACAGGGTGCCAAAAGATATTTCTTTTACAAGATGAAAATCGATATATCAGCAAAAGAGATGGTGTGGAAAAAAACTACAGAGGATATTAACCCATTGTTATACAGTAGTAGTATAAGAATCAACTTTGCCAATAGAAATAATGGAACAGCCGAGCCGGTACCGAAAGGTACAGTTGAATAGGGCCTGGCAAATGATTTTATAATAGAGGAAGGACATGTAATAGTAGTACAAATGGCTGAACTCTAGAGTTTGAAAAAAAAGAATTGATTATATTATCTCACAAAAGAGAAACAGAAAAGACCTGGAAAATTACCGGCCAATAAGCTTTTCTCTTGTAATATATGAAATATTTGCAAAGATCATATCAGGTAATTCAGAAAGAATTCTATCATTTAATCAACCAAGAGTTAAGATATTCAACAACAGAACTTATCCATGTAATGATTGAGCTATTGGAAAAATCAACTGACCATGACAAACCCCTATGAATGGCATTTAAATATTATGAAAAAGCTTTTGTTTTTGTGAAAGTTCCAGTAATGGTAAAAAAATTCAAAGAAGAGGAATAAAAGATACTTGTGGAAGAGCACCTGATGATATCTAAACGGGTAGTACAGCAATCCTAAAATTACTTAAATGTAGTAATAAAATTCAAATCGAGAAAAGGAGTTAGACATGGACACCCTATATCTCCTAAATTATTCCAAGCATGCATAGAAAAAGTCTTCAGAAGTTTAAACTAGGAAAAGATAGGAATTAACATTAACAACTCAAGATTTGCAGATAGCTTAGTTCTGATTAGTGAATCATTGAAGGGATTGCAAAAGAAAATAGTAGATATGAATAAAGAAACCAGAAATGTAACACTGGAAATGATATGAGCTAAAATAAGGTAATCTTCGATGAAAACACAGACAACAAAAAAGGGTTAAGGACAAACCGCTAGAATTTGTTGATGAATATACGTACTTAGGACAGACAGTAAGGGTTTCTCCAGGACATGAGAGAAAAATTGAAACAACGATAAGCATAGAATGGAGACCTATTGGTAAACAAAAAGAGATTATGCAATGTAATCTGCCATTTTTTCTAGAAAGAAATGTATTTGGTCAGAACTCCTACCAATATTAATTTATGCATCAGAAACTTAGAAGCCCAACAAAGACTTAGAACATAAGGACCGGATAATATACCACTAGAGGAATGGAAGAGTCCTGGAGAGGAAGGCATAGATATCTTGTGGAACCTGACGCAGAAAATCTTTAATCAGGAAAAGATACCAGAGAAATGGAGAAGCGTAATCATTCCCATCTATAAGGGGAAGGGAGACATCCAGGAATGTGGTAATTACAAAGGCATAAAGTTGATAAGCCATACAATGAAAATATGGGAGAAGATCATTGTAAAGAGACTCAGAGATGAAACAACAATTGGTGAGGGACAATTTGGATTCATGCCTGGAAGAGGGACTGTAGAAGCAATATTTGCTTTGAGGCAGATGATAGAAAAACATCAGGAAAGACCGAAAGGATTAAATATGGTCTTTATTGACATGTAGAAGGCATACGATCGAGTACTTCGTCGTGAGCTGTGGAGATGTACAAGAGAAAAGTGAGTCCTTGAGAAATACGTAAAAATCACCCATGATATGTATGAGAGGGCAGAATCAAATGTTAAGAGCAGTATAGGCCTAACAGAAAGTTATCCAGTAAATATAAGACTACATCAGGGGTCAGCATTGAGCCCTTACCTATTTGATCTGGTCATGAAAATATAGAGACAACAAAAAACGGTTAAGGACAAACCTCTAGAGATTGTTAATGAACATAAATACTTAGGACAGACAGTAAGGGTTTCTCCAAGACATGAGACCGGAATTGAAATAACGATAAGCATAGAATGGACAGCTATAGGTAAAAAAAAAAAAGAGATTGTGCAATGTAACATGACAATTCCTCTAGAAAGAAATGTATTTGGTCATATCTCCTACCAATACTAATTCATGCATCAGAAACTTAGAACCCCAACAAAGCCTTAGAACTTAAGCTTATTACAGTTCGAAGATCCATGAGAATAATAATGATGCCATTACCATCAAAAGACAGAAAAAAGTGCTTCAGGGATAGGAGAGCAAACTAGATTAGAGACTATTTTAACATGTAAGAAAAAGAAATAGACATGCACAGATAATGTATAAACTAAAAGTTTATCAGACTGGGTCCCCAAATATTGCAAGCAACCTGGTAAAGTAACAAATATTTTGGGTTAGGATATGACCTCCTAATTCTAGATTAAGTCACTGGCAGTAGGTTGACGAATTGTGTTTATGGTGATAGAGAATTGGTCTCTTTGTGATTTACTCCCGCTGCCTTGCAGATGATCTTACTGGAATCAGTGTGGACCGGAAATGGTCCCTTGCCTTTGTTAGATAGGCACTGCTCATCACAAGGAACTGGTTATCCTTTGGTGAATTTAGTCAATGGATTCTCTATGGATTTAGTCAGTCTAGGGAAAGCAGAAATGACAGAATGGCCATCAGTCCGGGGTGTAAGGGAATGCTAAGAATCTCCTGGTTTATAAATTCTAAAGATAAAATATAAAATAGGTAATTGGAATGTGTCATGGGTGGTTACAATACTATTAAAAGGATATGTTATAAAAGACAAAATTATCTTTCCCCAAAGTTTGAGCAGCGAGACTAGATGTGACTATCGTATTATTTGGTCAAACCTGTCATCACTTCACTGTCATCAGCATTATGAGAGTAAACCAAGCCTCGACAAGAGCGCCTGCCGCGATAAGCAGACTGTTCTGTTTTGACAAAGATGTCACCGTCTTAATTAGTGGAGTAAGTATATTTTGAGAAACAAAGCCTGAGGGAAATTCTTGTTTATTAAATATGTCATCTAGGGTGGATACAAGCTGCCCTTATGTTACGACTTATCACGTGATCCAGATTGCACCAGAAATTCCTTCTAGAAGCTTCTATGGTGTGATCAAAGTGGAAGTTTTTGAGTAAGCCAATAGAGACGCAAAAATGTTAAAAAAAACGCCTTCTACTGAAATAACCACTGCCACTGTGATTAACTCCATCCAAACATGGGTATATAAACTTCAAGAAGAGATTGTCCAAGAAAGATAGGAATGGACATAAGAAAAAAGAGAAACTATGTCCAAAGCAGATGAGAACCAAGTCCTAACGAGATAAGAAGCAGAGAATACCAGCAGTCTGATAGAGCCAGATTCTAAACTTCCCCTCAGACAACAAACACCTATCTACAAAATCCTGTTATGGCTGAGAAGAAGAGACAAATGGAAGAAGCCAGCCCTCCCTGCTTGTGACGAGAAATAGCCAACACTGCCTATACCCTGCCTTAGTTCAACCCTATCATCGAATTCTTAGAGAAGTGTTCTGATATCCCATCTTGATGCCACCCTTTCTGTGACGTCTTCAAATCCGTTCATCGTGCCAGTTTCATCTGAACTTCAGCCACCCTTCTGCAACGTTCTCAAGCCTAAATTCCCCTTTCCATTATTTGTTGGGAATGAAATTGACAGAGAGACAGGAATTGAATGTGTTTGAGATGAAGTGTCTAAGGAGTATGGCTGGTGTATCTCGAGTAGATAGGTTTAGGAACGAAGCAGTGAGGGTGAGAACGTGTGTAAGAAATGAGATAGCGGCTAGAGTGGATATGCATGTGTTGAGGTGGTTTGGCCATGTTTAGAGAATGGAAAATAACTGTCTGCTAAAGGAGGTGATTAATGCAAGAGTTGATGGGAGAAGTACAAGAAGAAGGCCAAGGTTTGGGTGGATGGATGAAGTGAAGAAAGCTCTGGGTGATAGGATGATAGATACGAGAGAGGAAAGAGAGCATGATAGAAATATGAATGAATGGCGAGCGATTGTGATACAGTTCCATTAGGCCCTGCTGCTTCCTCCGGTCACCTTGGATGACCACAGAGGTAGCAGCATTAGGGGATTCAGCGTTATGAAGCTTCATCTGTGGTGGATAACGGAGGAGGGTGGGCTGTGGCAACCTAGCAGTACCAGCCTAACTAGGTTGAGTCTCTTGTCAGGCTAGGAGAAAAGTAAAGAGGAAAGGTCCCCTTATTTTTTCATTTGTTTGATGTCACCTACACCCCCCCCCCCCCCAGATTGGGGGAAGTGCCTTCGCATATGTATGATGTTGTATGTATATATACACATGTGTATTTATATATATATATATATATATATATATATATATATATATATATATATATATATATATATATATATATATATATATATATATATATGTGTGTGTGTGTGTGTGTGTGTGTGCGCGTGTGTGTGTGTGTGCGCGTGTGTGTGTGTGCGTGTGTGTGTAAATATATATATATATATATATATATATATATATATATATATATATATATATATATATATATAAGATACCATCATTCATAAACTATAAGAATCTTTCAATTCCGTCAAAGCCTTAGCAGAAATGAAAGCCTTTCAAAGACAGAGAATATATGAAGCTCTTTGGAGGATTTGCAGTTATCTATACTGGAAGTACATCAATTCTCAAACTTCATAAAAAATTGTGAGAAAATTCTGATTGAGAAAGGAGTTCGACAGGGAGCCCCTATTTCATGTAAATTATTCCCAACATACTAAAACAAGTTTTAAAGAAAAAATATTTTGCGAAAATGTAGGAATTATTATTAATTTAGAGTAAGATACCTACCAAATTAAGATTGGCATATACAGTAGATAGGTTTTGTGAATCATGGGAGGTATTGCAAAAAGAGGTTGGGAGATTTAAATAGGAAAAGCAGATATGTAAGACTTGAAATAAGTGAAAGTTAGATAATGTTAAATGAAAATCCAGTAAGACACCATAAAAGAGTTATGGACGAGCCTTTAAAGATTGTTAATAATTATACTTACTTGAGACAGACAATATGTGCTTCCCGGGGCATGAAACTGAAATTAAAGGAATGATAAGCATGAGATGGAGAGCTTTTGGGAAACAAATTGCGATTATGAAAAATGAAATGACATGTCACTTTCTCTGAAAAGAACAGTATTTAATAAGATGCACCTATCAGTTTTAACTAAAGCCTTACGACATAAGCTAGTTACATCACAGAGAACTATGGAAATAATAAAGATGGGAATAACACTGAAGCAGAAACACATCAACATGGACACAAGAGCAAATTAAAGGGGAGGATATTCTAAAATATTGTAAGAAGAAGAAATGGGCATGGGCAAGACATATAGGCATAATGATAGACAATAGATGGACATTAAGAATAACAGAATGTGTCCCTAGACATTGTAAGCGAAGCAGGGAAAGGAAGAAAAGGCAAACTAAGAAAGTTTATGGGTGGGGATTGTCACGAAAGACCATAAGCAGACTCAAGAGGAAGGAAATTTCTCAGGTCTTTGTTCTGCAGTAGAGAGTATTGCCTGATAATTATCGTGTATATATATATATATATATATATATATATATATATATATATATATATATATATATATATATATATATATATATACGTATACTTCCTTTTAGTTTCATTTGTTTGATGTCAGCTACCACCCCCCCCCCCCAATTGGGGGAAGTGCCTTGGTATATGTATGTACGTATGTACAGTATGTATATAAATAAATATATATAATATACAGTATAACATATAATATATAATACTGTAAATAATATATAATATATAATATATAATATATAATATATAATATATAATATATAATATATAATATATAATATATACATATATATATATATATATATATATATATATATATATATATATATATATATATATATATATATATATATATATATGTGTGTGTGTGTGTGTGTGTGTGTATTTGTGTATATATATATATATATATATATATATATATATATATATATATATATATATATATATATATATATATATATATATATATATATATCGTATTGTGATTTGGGAAAGCAGTCGTTCCTTAACATTTGTTCATTCCTAGCGTTTCGTGATTTTTTTTTAAATCATATTTTCCACGGCTACAAATAGAACATATACATAAGCATTTAAAATTATACAAATTCGTTTTAAACATAAAAAATAGTCAAAAAGGTAAAACTTAAATCAAAATGGTAATATATAATGAAATGAAAAGTCTTACTCGATAATTTCATCCAGGTTCCTGGTCTTCCATCCCCATTTGGTCGTGGAGAAAGAAAAGGAGTGTCGTTGTTACGGAGGTCTGAAGTATGGTCTGATCAGCTTTCGAATATCCTCTCTCAAATTCAAGGCCTCTTTCGTCTTTTTCTTATTCAGAGAAATCTGAGTGGTTTAGGGGACTTGCGAGGGAAAGAAATTTGCTATTGCTAGTTTGTGATTAAATTAGAATAATTTCTAACAAGATATTTTATCCATCTTGTAAAAGGTTGTCACAAGCATTGAAATAAAAAGAAAATAAAAAATATTTCGTACAGCAACCACACATATGCAATGTTTACCAATGGCTATCATGAGTGTAGGTCTCATATTTGATGAATGTCTTTAAAATGAGAAATTCCGGACCTTCCATTTCTTTCCGGGGGTCAAAAGGTTGGAGGGATGTACCGACTTGGTCTTATATATCTTTCCCCTTGCAGGGCTGCTCATTTCCGATTATCACCTATTTTCTTTTTTCTTTTCTCAAACATAAGACACAGAGAACAGGCAATCACTAAGAATATGATACCATAAAATAGACATATCACACAATAATTCTCCCTTTGAATAATAATCAGTCAAATGCTTACCTCTATACAAACTTTTAAACATTAAATGGCGTCCTACAAAGAAATTTAGGTTTATACTGGGAGATGGTATAGTTGACTGTAATCTTCTTGTAAAAAAGTAGGCATTCATGGAGAATTCCGCTAAGCTATCTTCTACACAACAGTTAAGGGCAAACTTCTGTTAGTGGAAAGGACCACAACTAGCATCAATTGACACGTCTGCTTCGCCTTATTCTTCTGTTTCTCTTTGTTCTGCTTCTGGTTGAGGAGAGGAGTGTGTGATTCAGAATGTGCTTCTTTCCTCTTACTACTCATAGAGAGAGAGAGAGAGAGAGAGAGAGAGAGAGAGAGAGAGAGAGAGAGAGAGAGAGAGAGAGAGAGAGAGAGAGAGAGTATAGAAAAATGTATTTAACGAATGTATGACGTAATCATAATAGCAATAAACCTTTTTATGGCTCTATCATTTAGACACACTTTATACCTATAATTGCATGCAGTATGTTTTTACGGCCATTTGCTTTTAATTGGTAATTGCGTTTGAGTTTAACTGTGAAACTATTTTGAAATGTTGAAATGGGATGTTAATGTTATGACCTATGACTTTTATAATGAGAAAGGCGTTGACCCAGATACCTAATGACTTTGAATCGGTTGTTGATGAGTAACTATCTTTTCGTTATATGCTGATAAATATTTAGGATAATCCTTACCACGATATGATGAAATTAAATGAAACTAACCAGTAATTTACACTTATTATTCTCAGTACTTTTTAGTGTCTTACTTTGAACGGATTTTGAATCGTTGTATTTGGGCTATAAGGCCCGTTACAGGGGCCCGGGAGCCCATTCAGTGCCGTTTTGTAACTGGTGAAAACAAGACAGTTGCCAAAAAAGTGCAAATTATAAAGTTATACCCAAAGATGGAAGAAAGTTTTCTTCATCTGGAAAATCATGTGAAGAGGACGAGTTTGCTACAGTCATAAGGGAACAGAGTGGTTATAGTTCAGACAGTGATAGTGACTGTGACTTTTAGTTTTTGCTAATGTTTATTTCTGGATGTTACTTGTATGAAGGTTCATTTTTTTCTCCAAAACGGATTCTAATATATGTGCAGAGGTTTCCCACAATTTTATAAGATCAATAATGTGTGGAGTTTGTTTGATATTGCTATATCTGTGCTAATGATTAATTTTTCAATATTCATTTCTTAATGTTTCGAGGAATTTCGATGATACTGCACACAATGTGTAGCTTGGCTTTTAATCAGGATACACCCATGAATTTAGTATCAACATAAACCTTTTATTTGTACAATGATATGGAATCCATAAATGAAAGTTATTTGCATAATTTTTTAGAACAATTTAAATACAATGCACTGAAAGTGTGAGTGATTGTTCATTGGAAATGAAAGGGTATTAACTTTAAATCGGTAATAAAATCCTTAGTTTGTCTCCTACAGATCTGTGATTAATATATGTTGATAGAGAATATTCAGAGATTTGATTTGGCATGTTACAAAATATGTTAAAAACTTTCAAAATTGACACAGTACCTAAAAAAGAACATCTCTATTTTCCAAACCCCGTTGATCAGTAAAATTGGAATTTTAGTTTTTAGGCTATAACATGGATTGCATCACTAAAATTTTAATTTTAACATTACTATGTGTGTTCAGTAGATCAAGACCTTTCAGAAAACCCCCTAATTTTGTCAAATTGTGGGGAATGGTGCATGGTCTGAGAGAGAGAGAGAGAGAGAGAGAGAGAGAGAGAGAGAGAGAGAGAGAGAGAGAGAGAGAGAGAGAGAGAGAGAGCAATGTAATCGTAAGGTGGTTTGATATCTAAAAAAAATAATTACAATATAAACTCTTTCTTGTTTAAGAGAGAAAATGTACATTTTGTGATGAGGGTCGTTTCAGAGATCAAAATACCTGCTTTGAAACGGCTACAGCATTCTTGCTCGAAGAGCGTGTGACCTATGACCTTGTTGCAGAGGGACTCGAAATTGCTCATTCTCTTTGTTGCCATACAGACACGGAGTTTTTGTACTTTAAAATATAAAGTTTGATATGTATACATTTGCTTTATTTTTCATGTAATTCACATTTCACGTGTATAAAGTTCAAGTTTATGCCCATTTTCTTTGTAATTCGTTTGCTTTTTAGTGATAAGTAAAAGTGGTATGAACCATCTTTTACTTGTGTAATCCCTTCAATATCAACTCTTAGTATCAACTTTAATATCAATTCCTATTTCCATGTTACATTTCATTCTTAGGGTTTTATTTTGATCACGTGAGAGGAATACCTACCATTTAACAAATACTTCTTTATTATAAGTCTGCATATACTATATCCTGAAAGATGGAAATATAACTACTGCTATCACTGTAAACTTAAAATGTAAAACGATTTACGTATGGTTTTGGTGTTTGATATATTATTAATCAATTTATGGATTATTCGATACTCAATGCAGATTGGTAGTTAATTTACATATCACTTGCCTATTTTAACATATTACCATACTCAAAACTGTATATTCAAACGGAAATACTAGCCTAATTGTAAGTTGATTTTCTAATCATTTCAGTTTCATGTGTAAAAAATTAATTAATGCATCTGTTGATTTTATACACGGAGTTTCATATATTCCTTATTTGTAGTTTTTCTAATATTATCTATTTTTACACCTGATTCAATATCTTATTCTGACTAGAATGATATATTTTTAACATATTAATTGATATTAATTTTCGTATATGAAATTTTTTAGAACTAGACTATTACAAGTTTATTGTATTAGAAAATTTCCATCTATTTAAAATTAATTGTACTATTTAAAACATCGTGTAACATATGAGATTCAGTATATTTCCTGTATTGAGTACCAAAGTATCAAACTATCTTCTATGATTTTATATAATGGCAGAGAAACTATCTCCTTTTTATATAATGAATCAATTTTATTTTGCTAATGATAGGTCAATTCCTTTACTTATATTACGAACTAATTAGTTAATTGTTGAATTGCTTTCGTGGCATCTTGTGAGAGCTTCATCTCCATTGAACCTTTCTTTATGAATCCCTTAGGGACATTCTCCAGCCTCCCAAAGCACGACTTTCCTTCCTATTCCTAATCTTCACACCCACTTGACGCCGATCAAGGACAAAAGGGTGCTCTTGGGGAGATGTGATGTCTCATGAAATTGATCCATCGCCCAAAGGATCGCTTATCTATTCAGAACAAAAAGGAGATTTCTGGGAAGGGGGTTCAATGGATAAACGGAGATGAATGGTAAAAACGCCCAAGGCGGCAATGGTGGCGGTAAAAATCTGTTTTGGTGAGATATTTTTCTTCTTTTAATACCTTAAATATTCTTGTATTTCTAAATGTTTTGCAATATTTTGATTAACAAACTACACTTCGCTTGTTTCATCATAATATACAAGAGAATTTAAAGATCATTTATAAAAGTGTAAATTGTAAAACTGTAGTAATAATTAAAAACCGATTTGAAGGAAAGCAATGTCTTCATCAATCCAATCTAGTAACAAATGTTCTTGCTTTGAAGCCATGAATTTCTTTGTCATCTATGTATAGAATTAATTCTGATCATGTATTTGTCTCCAAATGTATTTCAGTCAAATGGAATTATATTTTCTTTTACATTTTCATAAAAAAAAGACATAAAATTATTAACTGTATTGAATATCTCACCAAAACAGATTTTTACTGCCACCATTGCTGCCTTACTTGGGCGTTTATACCATTCACCTCCGTTTATCACGAACCTATTTACCTTACTCCAATTGTTTTTCAGATGTTTATGCATAATAGAGAAAATTCTCTTTTAGTGCTGTAATTTGGCTGAATAATTCTTCCGGGTTCACTTCCACAAGAAACCCTATTGTAATATTTCAACATTAAAAGTCAATAATATGGACAAAGATAAAAATTTACGTTATTAAAAGTTTTATAAAAAATTTTCATTTCACAAAGTAAATACATCTAATTATCTCATATTAGCAAAAGATCAGTGGAAAACTATTAACAGAGATGAAACAGAATGATTATTTAAACAGGGAAAACAATAATAAAAAAAAACATTAAATGAAAATGCGGTGAAAACTAGAAGTAGAGACAATCACAATACCAGAAATAAGAACCATTAAGAAACATTTAAAATAATAATAATAATAATAATAATAATAATAATAATAATAATAATAATAATAATAATAATAATTTAAAGTTGTAGGTTTTATCAATGTGTACTGGGTGCTATTATAGTATGCTATCTACCGCCGATTTTGCTATCTACCACCCTTCTCTGACTATAGTATGATACCTACCATCAGTCCCTAAGAATACGGTCTGCTTGCTAATCCGCCTCTAATAAGGAGGATCACTACCGACTTGATAACCTAACCTAAGCTAACCTAACTCAACACAACCTAATCTAACCCAACCTAACCTAACCTAATCTAACCTACAAACTGCTTATAATTATGCATCCATGTTGTCCTTCCAATAAATATTATTAAACTATCATTAAAGTTCAATGAGGATAACATACTTGTGGTTAGTAATCTGTTTGATAATCCTCATCAAACAGGAGGATTAACATTGACGGTAGATAACATACTTTGTGGTAGATACCATACTATAGTAGAAATTCGACGGTAGATAGCATACTATAATAGCACCGTGTACTGTATTAAATCACATTTTTACATCTTTAAAGAAAGATCTGCAATATATATAAAGAATAAATAAATAACAGCTGAAATCAATCCAAAAGTTATATGTCAGCTACAAAGCTACCTCAAAATCCTCCTATAAATCAAGTCTAGCTCATTCCCCCAGCTCTAGTGATTTATAACTTCGTTAGCCAGTTCCTGCTCTTCCAATTAAACCCAATTACTTCGGTCCTTCCCATTGGCAAAACCCTCGGAGTAGGGAAAGGCTTTGGATACACTCTGGTTGCACACTCAGTCACAGTGGCTCTTCCTTTAACTACTCTTCATGGAATCAGTTAGTATACTGGTTGACCGACTAGATATTCAGAGAAAGAGAGAGAGAGAGAGAGAGAGAGAGAGAGAGGGGGGGGGGGTTATAAGACTGCCGGAGTGATGGGTATAAAACTAGTTAACTTGATTGTTTGCTCTCTCTACAAATCATTACTGCATTTCATTGACGTAGTTTCTAAGAGGTCATACTACCGAAAAAAAAAAAAAAAAAAAAAAAAACGTTTGATATAATAATGCATCATATTTTTTGAAGAATGGTGCCCTTATAGTGTTATTAAGCTATTTCAAAAAGGAAGTTGCAAATATGACTTAAGTTTTAAGAGATACATTCAAAATGATTCCTTCTAAAAAAAAAATTTCAGTTTGTTTAGTTAGAAACAATAAATGATTAATGATAAAAGGAAATGTTTTCTATAAGTGTTCACAACCTTACCGAGGGATTGCAGCCTATGAGGACTATTCACCTATCTTTTGAGCTTTCTGCAGGCTTTTTCTGGCCTTCCTTAATCTTAACTCGGGTGACGATGGGGCTCAGGTGCTGACCATACAATAACTTATATGGTTGGTCTCAAGGACATAGCCCTGTTCCATGATTCCGTCACTCCTGAAAGATAAAGAGAAATATGTCATTATCATAGGTGATAACTGATTTTATTTCAGTGAAAAACGCCAAGTATTTAGCCTTTAATAATAATAATAATAATAATAATAATAATAATAATAATAATAATAATAATAATAATAGAAGTATTGGAGATATTTTCAATCATTTCGATCAACATCATAATAGAACACTTGGCAGAAATCGAAATCAATTTCATCGAATACCAAAATCCCATATAAAATGAAGTGAAGTGCCCTTCGCCCTTCCCAACGACGATAAGAATGATGAGCATTTTTGGGCTCAAGCCATGGCGTCCTGATGGAAGGTTCCTTTTTGGTAGCTTCCTTGGGTATATAACTACTAAGATATTCCCAGAGAATTTAACCACAGGTTATCACAGAATTCTAACTTCTGGAGCGAGTATCCTAAAGGTTTCCCTTTAAGACATCGTATATCAACAGGGGACGCATGTATTAACGCGTCACATAGCTATCTGCACCCCATACAGAGTTAACACTTCAATATGGAGGGACGGAGAATAGCTGGGGAGCTGTTCCACAGCTAATCTCGTCCGTAGATACTTTTGGTACTCGAGACGTAAACAAACCGGCGCATTGCTAAATGACGTCACGTCCGTCCTTATCCTTCGTTTAGTAGCTTGCCTTACTAGTCGGACTTTTCCCTGTGCGATCTTTATCGACTTGCATCTTAGCCATGTCTCTACCCTCGGCCTCGCCTTCTTCTGAAAGTTGAGTACAAGGTTCCAGTATTGTTTAAATAAGCTCTGACTGTAAAGTAACTTTTACTTTTCGAGATATTTGATGTTTTGTGGCAGAGCTGTGCCTCGACCGGACCGGCCATTTTATGGCGTCACTGTTGTTTTGCATGCTTTATTTAGATAGCCTCAACAGCGTTTTCCGGCCTCATTAACTAATCGATACTATTAGTTATTTAGTCTTCATAGCTAGGAACTTTTATATCGTGTTTGACGCTTTATTATCGGTCATCAACTGACCCCATACCAATTGGCTAGTCTAGCCCCTAGGCCAGAGCGCCTATATCAGTGTTCATGCATGATATTTATCAGTGATCCTAGGTTTATTTATGAAGATAGTGGCATTATTTTACAATACTGTTGGCTGTGATGCAAGTGTTTTCGCCTTCAGGGACCATATAGGGGATAGGTTAGTTAGTGTGCCTTTCTAACCTAACCTACAAGTAGGACCCCTATATGCTTCCTTCATCCCCTGCCTTAGGGCATCCCCTCTGTGTAGCCTTGCTCCCCCTACCACGTAAGGGGATCAAGCTCATATCAGATTATTATATCGCCTCTCTGTCCTCCCTAAGGGAATGATCCCCCCTTAGGGTTGCGTCCGAGAATGAGGAACGGCTAGTCCTTCCTCTATTGCTGGGGCTAGGTCTCCGACCTTTCCTGCAATAGCGATACGTCTTCCATCCTTCCTGGTTCAGGGTGTAACCTCCCTGCTCTAGGTTAGGTTTTGGGGGAGTTTGCTCTGTTCCTTGCTGAAACGATACCCGTGCACCGTTTTCAGACAGGCTGCCTTACCTTAGGCTAGGGAGTGTCCTCCCTTCCTCGGTGGCCGCTCTGGTACAGAACCTCCTCCACAGAAGACCCTTCTCTTCTCCCCTCCCCACCTATCTCTTGTATGGCCTAGCCTATACTTAGGTTAGTCTATACCCATCTGTCCCCTGTCCTACAACTCCTCCTTAGGGTGGAGTGATAGGGCTACCTTGAGCTCCTGTGTGCAGTCCGCTCTGGTACTTATACCCTTCATAGTGTCCTATGGGGTTAGCCACTGGATGCGTTCTGTCTGCAGGGGTTCCCCCCCCCCCCTCTTGGGTGTTCCCTGCCCTCCCTTGGGCTCCCTTAGCTCCCGGTCCTCTGCGGCCCCTGCTTCTGGATGATAGGGCTAGCCTCTATCATGGGTACACCCACTCAGGTGGGATGTCTTGGGGTCCATGGCCGGACCCCTACATCCCTCCTTCTGTCTCTTTCACTATCCTGGTGCCGGTCCCTTGCTGCCTCCACTGTCGGTGATACCCACCTCTTACCTTGGTGACTTATCCCTTGCCCTCTGGGCCGCCAGTCCTCCGTGTGCCGGGGGACTTCCGCCTGCCGCCGGCGCCTAGCTGATGGCCTCCCCTCTTTCCTCATAGCTTCAGTTGTCTGTCCACCGGCCGGCCCCCGGAGTGCCGGCATCCGCTGCCGGCAGTCCGGTTCTGATATAACCATCCTTGTTCCTGTCACCAAGCCGGCAACCTCCGGCTGCCGGAGCCGCCGCTCTCCGCCGCCGTGCCGCCGCTGTGCCGGCGGCCGCCACCCTGGTATTACTCTTGACTTCTATATTGTCTTCCCTAATGCCAGAAACTCTGCTGGAGCGGCCTCCGGCGTGCCGGCGGTCTGCCGGTGCCTTCCGGAGGCGTCAAGGCGACTTGCACCCCCTTCTACTAACTATCATCTGATGTTGATAGCCCTACATTGCAACCAGATGGTTTGATTACATAATGAATAGGTATTGCCTTACCGTTCCATTAGTAACCATGCTGTCTTCTTGCATAACACAGATTTCCAGCATGCTACGTGTATCTTAGCACGGCCGGTTACCGGAAACCGTTACCCTATGGGATCTTCTACGTTCCCAATCCTAGGGTCAGAGTGGCCTCAGTCCCAGTTCTATATCCTTGGCAATCCCCACTAGAATTCCCACTGCCTTCACGGCATGCTATGTTGAATTCTGACTTGTGTCCTCGGTCACAATAAATTGCCTATGGATAAGGTTACGGTAACCAGCTGGGCGGGTTACACGGAGGATGTGTCTATCTCCTTCTTTTCCGCCCACTCTCTGAACGTCACAGTGTTTCTACTACTTAATATTAGGTTAAAGATTAATCATTTAATACTTAACCTTAAAATAGAAGTCATCCTTATGACTCCCCCATACTCATGTCCTCTTTCTCTTACAGGAGGAGTACGTGAAGTGCGACCATGGCTTCTGTGGAGTGAAGCTCCCGCACTTTTTGTGCAAACAAAAAAAGGTGATCTTAAGTTCTGGGACCCACTGAACTGTACGGTCTGCCAGGAACGCCTGGTCGAGGCGTTCAATAACTCTCCCTCAGCGGAGGTTAGGGACGCTTCTCGAGAGAAGCTACGCAAATGGGTGCGTGGCTTCCAGAAGAACGCCACTGGACGGTACCTTGCCACCGAAGACTTGAGGGCCTTACTGTTCCCAAAGGCATCCCCAGACTCCGTGGTTCCCAAGGATCATATCCCCCCCGTCCAGATCACGGTGGAACCCGATGTTGTCATGGCCCAGTCCATGCACGAGTGTCGCCTGGATACCGACAACGCGGTGCGTAGGTCGGAAGTGTCGGAGACAACGGAGAGGAACCTCATGGCCGAAGAATTGGACTATGAGTAGGACCAAGTGGAATCCGCTGGGTTGGAGCAAGAGGTCGCTCCGCCTTCCACCACCACCCCAACTCCTACACCGACGGAAGTATCACTCCCGTCTACCTCCGCCACCCCGGACCCCATCCCAACCAGCGCTCAGGAGATGATTCAGATGCTCGAAGCCATCATGGACAAGAAACTCCGTGAGACACACGAATAAATCAGGACCATGGGAAGTTCCAAGGAGCCAAAAAGGATTTCAATTAAGGACCTCCCTGCATGCTCGCACGCCAACCCCTGGAGGTATGCCGAGCATATGCCGATCGCAACGGGCAGGATCTTCATCAGTGAGAAGGTCGGCTTGGTTGTCCTGAAAGAAGTGGAGTTCTTCCCAAGTTTTGAGGCTTACCCGGACTGTTACGTCCGGCTTCGATCCGAACCTGCCTCTAAAGAATAGACCGAACCTAAGGAGGTGATAGTGTTCGATCTCCCGAAGGCCCAGGCTATGATGGCCAACACCCTTAAAAGTAGGGCTTTTACCAGCTCAAAGCTTCCGGCGTTGAGCAAGAAGCACCCTACCTACGTCGCACCTGATGATGCGATCCTCCCCTTCATGAAAAAGGCCTTCGCAGCGGTACACAGGGCAGTGGAAGAAGGGAAACCTTGCCCTGCACTGGAGGAGTGCAGACCCTTCTCCCTGGTCACTCCCCCCGATGCTCGACACTGGAAGGATGTCCAACATACCTTCGTGGTGGGAAAACTAGATCCTGACATTGCTGGACGTCAGTTTAACGAAGACCTCCCGAAACTTAATGACCATCTCCTTCGTCGGGAACAAGATACGAAGGAAAGGCTTGCTGCATCCATGTCCCTCCAGGTCCAGCTTGACGTCATGGCCGGTGACACTAGAGTCCCCGACCACTACATGGTGCTCGCCAAGACGCATCTGGCGACTGTAGTCAAGGACTTATACAGCTTCATGAAGGCTCGGAGAGCCTGTTGTGAATTCGTGTTCTCAAGTGCCACAGTGAGACACGAACCCCGGAGGCTGATTTCCTCCAACATCTGGGGTAAGCACCTCTTTCCCTCTGATCTGGTGAAAGAGATTACCGACAAGGCCGCCACGGAGAACAGGAACCTTCTTCACAAGTGGGGCATGTCGAAGAAGAGGAAATCCTCTCAGGACGACGGCCCTCAACCTAAGAGGAGATCCTCCAAGCCAAAACCCAGCAACATCAACAGAGACGGCAGTTTCCGGGACCCGCTACTCCCTAAGTGGCTGCCCAGCCACAACAGACCTTTCAGCTGGTCACCCAACCGGTCTTGTCCCAATCACCGGTTTTCACCCCTGCCTTTGAGCAATAGACGACTACCTTTCGTCCCAAAGGTAGAGGCTCAAGCAGAGGTGCAGGCAGAGACGCATCTAGCCGTCCCTCCAGAGGCAGAGGAGGAAAGGGAGCTAGCGGCCGAGGTGGTAAACCCTCGGGACACCAGAAGCAATGAAGTGCTTCCGGTGGGAGGAAGACTCCGCCAATTCCAGGCTCGTCGGACCTTTGATCCCTGGGCACACAGCATCGTCAACAAGGGTCTAGGTTGGAGTTGGACTCAACCACCCCTAACCTTCCAGCAATTCTTCCAACAATCAACACCCCTTCTGGAAGAATATGTCCTAGATCTCTTGAACAAGAAGGTGATTAGGAGGGTAAAGTCAACCAGGTTCCAAGGGACACTGTTTGCGTCCCCAAGAAGGACTCCGACAAGCTCAGAGTCATTCTAGACTTATCCCCCCTCAACAAGTTCATAGCAAACAACAAGTTCAAGATGCTGACTCTTCATCAGATAAGGACCCCTCTGCCTCAGGGTTCCTACACGGTCTCCATAGACCTGGCGGATGCCTATTGGTATGTTCAAATGAACCACCACGCTTCCTCCTACCTAGGATTTTGACTCCAAAGGAAAAGCTACGCCTTCAGGGCCATGCCCTTCGGCCTCAACGTGGCCCCTCGGATCTTCACAAAGCTGGCAGATGCCATCGTTTAACAGCTGCGCCTCCGAGACGTCCAGGTGATGGCCTACCTCGACGACTGGCTAGTCTGGGCTCCATCGCCCGAGGATTGTTTAAAATCCTGCAACAAAGTCACCCAGTTCCTAAAACACCTGGGATTCAAGATAAACGCGAAGAAATCTCGCCTCTCTCCAGCTCAAAGGTTCCAATGGCTAGGAATCCAGTGGAACCTTCCGTCACACTGCCTTTCCATCCCCCAGAAGAAAAGGAAGGAAATAGCAGGGTCTGTCAAGCGACTGCTGAAATCCAAACATATCTCAAGATGTCAGCAGGAACGAGTTCTAGGCTCTCTACAGTTCGCCTCAGTGACAAACCCAGTGCTACGTGCACAGCTAAAGGATGCTGCGGGAGTCTGGAGACGGTCCGCATCCATCGCTCGAAGAGACCTCAAGAGACGGCTTCCAAACAGACTTCGGCTGCTCCTCAAGCCGTGGTCGGTAAGCAAAGGCCCTGAAAAGGTCCATTCCTCTTCAACACACACCTCCATCACTCAACATCCACACGGATGCTTCGCTGGAGGGTTGGGGAGGTCACTCCCACCAAATATAGGCTCAAGGCACATGGTCTCCCCTATTCAAGACGTTTCACATCAACATCTTGGCGGCCATGGCTTTCCTTCTAACGCTGAAGAAACTCTCCCCGCCTCCCTCGATCCATATTCGTCTATACCAAGACAACTTGGTGGTAGTTCGATGTCTCAATCGCCAAGGCTCAAGATCGCCCCAGATAAATCAGGTGCTTCTGACAATCTTCCGTCTGGCAGAGAAGAAGAAATGGCACCTGTCTGCAGTTCACCTACAAGGATCCCGCAACATGACGGCGGACGCTCTATCCCGGACAAGTCCGATAGAGTCGGAATGGTCTCTAGACGCAAGATCATTCTCCTTCCTCTCTCTCCAAGTCCCAGAACTTCAGACCGATCTCTTCACAACGAGCGACAATAATCAACTTCCTCGATATGTAGCCCCGTCCGAGGACCCCAAGGCAGAAGCAGTGGATGCCATGTCACTGGACTGGAACAGATGGTCCAAGATCTACCTGTTCCCTCCCACCAACCTTCTGCTGAAAGTCCTCTCCAAGATGAGAACCTTCAAAGGGACAGCGGCCCTAGTGGCTCCCAAGTGGCCCCGGAGCAATTGGTACCCCCTGGTCCTAGAGCTGCAGCCCACGCTGATCCCTCTCCCGGGCCCAGTACTCTCCCAGCAAGTACAGAAGTCGACTGTCTTCGCTTCATCATCGAAAATCAAGGACCTTCATCTCATGATTTTCTCTCCCTAGCCGCGAAGAAAAGGTTTGGGATCTCAAAGAAAAGTCTAGACTTCCTCGAGGAATACAAGACCGAATCCACACGACGGCAATACGAATCATTCTGAAGAAAATGGGTCTCATTCGTCAAGGCAAAAATCCTACGGAAATCACCATTGATTTTTGCATGTCCTTCTTTCTTTACCTTCACGGACAGGGCTTGGCAGCCAACACGATTTTTACTTGCAAATCGGCCTTGACTAGAACACTAATGTATGCCTTCCAGATTGATCTGTCCAACGACATCTTCAATAAACTCCATTTTGCCTACAACTTAGACAATGATTCGTGCCCTCTCGAGGATCTGACTCAGAAAGTTATCTTTCTTTTTGCTCTTGCTTCAGGAGCCCGAGTCAGCGAAATAGTGGCATTATCAAGGGACGAGGGCCACATCCTGTTTACAGATTCAGGTGACCTTACCCTCTTCCCGGATCCGACGTTTCTCGCCAAAAACGAATTACCCACCAAAAGATGGGGCCCTTGGAGAATATGCCCCCTGAAAGAAGATGCCTCTCTATGTCCAGTAGAGAGCCTCAAGGTCTATCTTCATAGAACTTCGGACTTTGGTGGAGGAAAACTCTTTAAAGGAGAAACTTCGGACAGCGACCTGTCACTGAAACAACTAAGAGCGAAAATCACCTACTTCATTCGCAGAGGGGATCCTGACAGTTCACCCGCCGGTCACGATCCTAGAAAAGTTGCATCGTCTCTGAATTTCTTTCAGAGTATGGATTTCGAAAATCTTAAGAGTTTCACAGGCTGGAAATCCTCGCGTGTTTTATTCAAATATCATGCGAAACAAGTGCACGAAGTCAAACATTTTGTGGTAGCCGTAGGTAGTGTTATGAAACCTGCACCTAACTCTGCATAGAACAGTGAGTTAATTGGGACTCTAACTCCTCGGGTGCCTATGTTGACCCTCGCGTGATACGTAGTGATTTAAAAAACACTTAGTTCTTTTTCATAGACTGTTCTTCTCCCAGGTGAAATGTCATAGTCGTCACATGAGTGCCGCATGCCTAGAGCATGATGTGTTTTATTTTAATAGACTGACGTTCCCCTGGAACGAGTGCCTACTAATAATTTGAAATTCCCTTTCAGATTTAAGAGCAAGTCTTTCATGACTATGTACATTATAATTTATTGTAAATAACTTTTACAATTTTATTGCATTTCCTTAACATGTTCTGCAATTGTGAAATAAAATTTCTATTTTATTACTTGTGCGTCTCAATCCGCTCCTACTTATACTATGAAATACATGACTGTCATAGTTTTATTATCCCCTTCCTCTTATGTCGATGAAGATGACTAAGGGTTCAACCCTTATCATATACTCACTTCTGCTATGTAATATTCCTACACGAATACTTACTTACATCATACCTTAGAGACCAGACGACTCTCTATTCACATACAGTGCCTAACCACCACTTGTCTGCCTTTGTGAATGTTCCTATATGAATGCCAACCATCCAGTCTTGTCTCCGAGTTCTTCATGTTCTCCCAGCAAGGTGAGTAGCCCTTCGATGACCACTTTGATCTTCGGCATGGTCCGTTGGGACTTCGCTGCCAGGGGGGGGGGGGGGGCAGGAAGTTTCTTCCCATCGGTTCTCCTATTGAGGTTACTATGCGTATCCTGTCAAAGCCCCTACAAGGGGAAAATCTACCACGATACATTGATTCTCTGGTACTCTTCCATCAGGACGCCATGGCTTGAGCCCAAAAAATGGATTTTGAGCGAAGCAAAAAATCTATTTTTGGGTGAGATAGCCATGGCGTCCTGATGGACCCTCCCTGCTACTTCGTTCAGTTTGTCAGGTCCCACCCTGCGCTGCTGTATCATGGTGATCAGCAAGCAACTGGCTTCAGGAAGAGGACGGACGTGACGTCATTTAGCAATGGCGCCCGTTTGTTTACGTCTCGAGTACCAAAAGTAGCCACGGACGAGATTAGCTGTGGAACAGCTCCCCAGCTATTCTCTGTCCCTCCATATCGAAGTGTTAACTCTGTATGGGGTGCAGATAGCTATGTGACGCGTTAATACATGCGTCCCCTGTTGATATACGATGTCTTAAAGGGAAACCTTTAGGATACTCGCTCCAGAAGTTAGAATTCTGTGATAACCTGTGGTTAAATTCTCTGGGAGTATCTTAGTAGTTATATACCCAAGGAAGCTACCAAAAAGGAACCTTCCATCAGGACGCCATGGCTATCTCACCCAAAAATAGATTTTTCGCTTCGCTCAAAATCTGTTTTTAGCTCTATCAATGAGGAGTGAGGTTATATCACCAAAGCGATGGAAATTCGAGATGCCAAGTACCGACCAAGCGGACTTTTTTGAATCTCACAAATCCACGAATATGGATTTGTGTGTGTGCATGTGTGTGTTTTTGTGTGTTTGTTAGTTATCATTTCTCCATCTGTATATGGCGGACAGTGATGAGTATTGGAATTCATGCTGCTATGAAAGCTATCTCTTTTGAAATTGTTCTGGCGTCTATAAAATAAAACCTGGAAATGTGTCCAATAGGTTTTATGGTACATATTCAATGACATATACTAATATTCGCTATACTTCTTTCAGCGTTTGACTATAGTATCTTTCATCCTTTCTTTCATGTTCGAAGAAGATTTTGAATCTGTGTTTGGTATATTGTTTAGAGATTTAATGGCCGCTCATGAATGGCAGAGGCCATTGACAGTGACATTGCTCTAACAAACAGGACAATGCCCTAGAGACTGACCATATGATGTACAGCCCCCAAGCCCCCTCTCCACCCAAGCTACGACCAAGGAGG
>NC_090760.1:57983064-57990564 GCF_036898095.1 Palaemon carinicauda | reverse complement strand
GACAAGGAGGACTCTGAGAAATGGAAGGAGTAGAGGTGCAGATAATGGTAGCGATCTACAGCTCCTATGCCACACAGAAATCAAAACTAAATGCATCCAACAGGAATGCAGATGGAATACCTAGGTTTGATACAACTAAGCTTCTAGAAGATGAGCACAAAGAAACCTTTGCAATTCAATGTAGGAATCGATTTGCATAGTTAGAGATTTTAAGAGACGAAGAGAAGACAACCAATGAAGAATGATGTGATATTAAAAGCATATATTAGTCAGGTGGTAGTGAAATGGTTGTAAAGGCATAAATCACCATAGGAGAATATTAAGAATATATTACTTTAAAAGTAAACTCATAAACCATTTAATGATAATCGTTTCACCTATAATTATCATCATCATATTCTTCTCCCACGCCTATTGGCAATAAGGTCCTCGGTTAGATTTCCCCATTCATCTCAAGCTTGAGCTTTTAATTCAAAATTTCTCCATTCACCATCTCCTACTTCATATTTCATAGTCTTCCAACTCTTCTAGTACCTTGTGGAGCCAAGTCAACCGTTTGGTAAAACAATCTCTCTTGGGGAGTGCGAAGAGCATACCCAAACCCTCTCCATCTGCCCCTCACAATGATCTCATCCACATATAGTACTGGAGTAATCTTTGTTATAGTTTCATTTTTAATCCAGCCATGCTTTTTACTTCTTAATATCATTGTGAGTGCTTTGTTTTAAAATCTACAAAATTTGTAGGAGATTCTATCATTGTTTTACCAGGACTTATGTTCATAGGGTAACACCAATTTCACTAAATTGATATATAGCCTGATTTTTATATGTAATTTCAAGCGATTGGATTTTCAAATTTTATTAAATATAGCCATTGTCAAATTTTTTTTTTTCAATTTTTCCCAAAAGTCTAATTTTAAAGACCGTGTATTGGAGATCATAGTTCCCCAAGACTTGGACGATATTACCTAAGTAATACATTCTCCTTCCAATGATATTTCATCTTTCATTGCATACTCCGTTTTCATCAACTCATCAGCATAATCTAATTTCCTATTAGTAATAAAGTCTAATATTTCTTCACCATCTCTGTAAGGAAAATAATTCAGTGTTATAGATAAAGAGTGTGAATTTTTATGTTTAACCAGGCAAACAATCAGAAAAAGAAGATTGGTCACAGCTAGAGAGGGTAACACCATTCTGATGAATCGTGTGCCCATATTAGGTACTGGATGGTAAGGCCTTGGAAGATCAAAAGTCTATGGATTGTCAGAATTATGAAATATCTTATGCAGCATACACAAAAACTAATTGATTAACACTGCCAGGCCTTTTTATCCAGATCAACCGTGAATTTAAGGCACCGCATATTAAGATGAGTGTCAGCTACTGAATATTAGGAAGGGGAACAATGCTCAAAACATAGTATAATGAAAGAGGCAACATAATTCTTGAAGGTACATTGATCACCATAAATCTCAAAGGACTCCCTAAGTAGGATATTGTTTGTTTTCTTAAATGAAAAGATAAAAAAAAAGTCTGGATGAGTTTCCCGGAAGCAAATTTGCACTCAATGATCACCCCTAGAATTTTACATATGTTGTATATATATATATATATATATATATATATATATATATATATATATATATATATATATATATATATATATATATATATATACATAAATACATACATATATATAGATATATATATATATATATTTATATATATATATATATATATATATATATATATATATATATATATATATATATATATATCTTCTTCTTCCCAGCTTTAACCCTATTCGGGGTCGCCGTTTCTAATGAGTCTCTTCCATCTCCCTCTGTCCTGTGTCATTTCCTCCCATACTCCCTTCTCCCTCATATCATCTCTAATGCAATCTCTCCACCTGGTCTTAGGTCTTACTCTCCTTTGTGTTCCATCCACCTCCACGTCCATCACTTCTCTTGCCATGTGTTGCCCTTCTCTTCTCATCAGGTGGCCATACCATCTTAACCTTGCCTCTTGGACTTTCTTTGATGCCTCAGTGACTTTTTACTGTACCCCTTATATGTTCATTTCTAACCCTGTCCTTTTTGGTTACTCCACTCATCCACCTAAGCATCCTCATCTCGGTTACGTTCAACTTTCTACCCTCTGTTTTCTTTAGGGGTGCTGCTTCCAATCCATATGTCATTGCTGGTCTGACCACTGCCTTGTGCACTCTGACCTTCAATCTTATAGGGACTTTCCTATCACATATGATACCAGACACCTTCCTCCAGTTGTTCCAACCACACTGAATCCGGTTGTTAATTTCCTCTTCCATGTTCCCCCCATTGTCGATCACTGAACCAAGGTACTTGAATTTATGAACCCTTTTGATGTTTCCTCCGCCTAATTTGATTGTTGTTTGCTGGTCGCCATCCATCTCGGTTGTCATATACTCTGTCTTCTTCCTGCTTATTCTTAAACCTCTACTCTCCAAGGCATATCTCCATCTTTCTAGTTTCCCCTCCAGTTCTTCCCTGTTCTCGGCTACCAAGACTATATCATCTGCATAGAGCAGACACCATGGTGGCTCCTCCCTGACATCCTCTGTTAACACATCCAAGACGATGTTAAACAGGAGTGGGCTTAGAGCAGATCCCTGATGTAGCCCGACTCCAACTTGGAAATTTTCTGTTCTTCCAACTGTAGATCTGACGCTGGTCTTTACATTTCTATACATCTCCCTGATCATTCTGACATACTTCTCCATCACTCCTCTCTCCCTGAGACATCTCCATATTTCCTGTCGTGGTACTCTGTCATATGCCTTCTCTAGGTCTTTAAAGGCCATATGCAAGACCTTTTGCTTCTCTCTGTACTTTTCCATAATTTGTCTCAAAGCGGAAATACCATCCACAGTACTAAGCCCCTTCATGAATCCTAGTTGCTGTCTACCGATGGAAACTTGCTGCCGTGATCTTTCATCCATAATTCTTTCAAATACCTTCAGTGTATGTGACATGAGTTTTATTCCTCGATAATTTTCACAACGCTGTATGTCCCCTTTCTCTTTGAATATTGGGATTAATATACTTTCCCTCCATTTTTCGGGCATTGTCTCACTTTCCATAATCTTTTTCATTAACTGCCACAATATGTCAATTCCTTCCTCATCAAGAGCCTTCCAGGCTTCTGCAGGTATGCCATCTGGTCCCACAGCTTTACCATTTTTCATCTTTCCCAGTGCCCCTCTAACCTCAGCTTTTGTTATTTCTGTGACTGGTCCACAATTTGTGTGTCCGTCTCCTCTTAGAAATCTTTCATTTTCTTCATTCAGTAAGGCCTCAAAATACTCTTCCCATCTCTTTATTATGTCTCTCTCATTTCTCAGTATATTTCCATCCTTATCCTGAATCTGTCTTATGTGTGTTATATCCTTGGTATTCTTATTTCTCATGTGTGCTAGTTTAAAGATCTTTCCTTGCCCTTCCTTGGTATCTAGCTCTTTGTAAAGCTGATCATATGCTCTATCCTTAGCAATTGCTAGAATTCTCTTTGCTAATTTATTTGCTTCCTTATAGGCCATCCAGTCCTCTTCCATTTGGGTCCCCTCCCACCTTTTCTCTGCTTCTCTCTTTTGCTTTGTTGCATCCTTCACTTCTTCACTGAACCACCACGTTTCCTTATTTTCGAACATCTTACCACTACTCTCACCCAGTATTTCTCTAGAAACCCGCAGTATTATCTCCATCGTTCTATTCCACCATTCATCAACATCCTCCATTTCATGAGTTAGTTCCTCTAATACTTTTTCTTTAAACTGCCTACAAAGTTCAATATATTTCAGCTTAAACCATTTAATCCTTTTTGGCCCCTGCATTTTTTTCTTCCTTATTTGTTCAACTTCCATAACCAAGTCCATCACTACCAAACGATGTTGCACACTCACATGGTCTCCTGGTATGACCTTACAATCTTTTACCTCGCGCAAATCTTTCCTCTTATACATCAAGTAATCTATCTGGCTGGACCTTCCGCCGCTTTTGTACGTAACCAGATGTTCTTGCCGCTTGGTGAAAAAAGTGTTCGCCAGTACCATATCCTAGGCCACAGCAAAATCAACAATTCTCTCACCCTCTGCATTTCCTTCATCATAGCCATACCCACCATATATACGGCGGATCAGATGGTTATTCTGGCCTACATGCCCATTCAGATCTCCCCCGACAAGGCATCTTTCATCTGCTGGTACCTTTTCCATCTCCTCCTCTAAGTCTGACCAGAAGTGATCTTTCTCTTCATAGAAGCATCCTGACTAGGGTGCATATGCACTAAAGATGTTAACAGTGCAATTTTCAACCATCAGCCTGACCCAAATAATCCTATCGTTTCTTCTATTTACTTCAACGATTTCCTTCTTCATTTCAGTTGACAGAATTATTCCAACACCATTCCTACCTTCTTTATTTGCTCCGCTATAGAACATCTTATACCCCTCCCCAAGTTCCCTCGCTTTGTTACCTTTCCAGATTTATATATATATATATATATATATATATATATATATATATATATATATATATATATATATATATATATATATATATATATATATATATATATATATATATGTATGTATATATATATATATATATATATATATATATATATATATATATATATATATATATAAATTTACCTACTTACAATGTTATTTCATTCATCATAATTTGTATAAAGCGTCAATTCTAGCTAAATCCCTATTCAGGAGATGAAATTGGTTTTAAGAGAGTAGCTGTATCTGCAAAGGCAACAAACTTGTTTTCTAGTCAAGACTGCATGCCATGTGTATATAATCAGAGAAGTAATAAATCGAGACACTTCTCTGAGGAACACCAGATAATGCATACCTATATTCACTATGGTGCTCCTTAGCTTAAAACTCAATAATTATGATAAGTAAAGACCTAGTTACGTATATCTGCTTTAGTTTAAAAACACGACCGAAATCATTGACAGCCAAAGGCAGCATTAAGATGGGCGTTTTCCTTATTCTTGGACAAATATCTTTTATATCAAAGAAAATGAATAAATTCACACAGAGTCATCCATGACCTCCTATCTATCACGGTAACATGTTTTACGGCAAAATATTAAAAAAATAATGGATATATAACATTTATATAAAAACCCGAACCCCTCGTTTCTCTAAATTGTAACAGGCCATTTTTTTGGACGAATATTTTTTTCTTATTCAACGGAAATGATTAAATTCACCCAATTTCGTCTATGGTATCCTATCTGTCGAGGTGATAAGGTTTTCGCTAATATTAGAAAATAATGGAGAAATATTGAATAAAAAACCAATCATGCTCGTTTTTTCGAAATCAATGTGGTATGACCCGTAAATTTGATCTTTGCTGCCCTTCATAGTCAGGAAGTATCCACGGGGAGTGTTGAAACTTAATTTTTATATATTCCTACGCCTTTGATACATTTCATACTATGAGTGCCATATGTATCCATGGGAGGGAAAAAAGAAAAAAAAAACTTTTTCTTCGTTTAACTTTTTCTCTAATTCAAATGCTTATAACCTTATTTGAGGATCAATATTGAAGAAAAATATACAATTTTAATGAAGAAATGGGATATTTCTTATTTGCGTTAGATTTTTCAGAAATGATAAATAAAGCCTATGAGTTTAGAGTTTATCTTTTTAATGACGAAAAATTTAAATATTCATATAAATTTTTCCCTATTTTATTGTCGAAAAAATAGCTCTAAGAGATCTTGTTCCTTATTGTATATTTCGCCCGTAAGTTTCCTTACAATAGCTCCAAAAATAAAGTACTATGAGCGATTTGAATTTTGTTTTTCAAAAAAAAAAAAAAAAAAAAAAAAAAAAAAATAATCTTCAAGTGTCTGTTATTTCCCCAGGAAGATTATGTTATACACATGGCAAACACTTTTCTAGGAGAATGTCATTTCAAAATCTAGCCTGGGGTAGTGCCATAGCCTCTGTAACGTGGTCTTCCACAGTCTTTGGTCAGAGTTCTCTTGCCTGAGGATACACTATAGTACGCTGTTTTATTTTATTTCTCTTCCTCTTATCATTTCATGTTTTTACAGGTTGTGTGTGAAATATCTAATTTGAGGTCTCTACTGTTCTTAAAATATTTTATTTTAATTGTTCATTACTTCACTGGCAGTTTATTTATTTAATAATAATAATAATAATAATAATAATAATAATAATAATAATAATAATAATAATAATAATAATAATAATAATAAATATTATCATTATTATTATTATTATTATTATTATTATTATTATTATTTTTATTATTATTATTATTTTTATTATTATTGTTGTTGTTGTTGTTATTATTATATATAGCCTGTATAAATTTTATCAAATTCTGATCGTAAATTCATATATGGCAGTTGCTCTCCTTATGAACTTCCTAACCACAATGAAGGGATTTTTGTACACCATGAAAAATTGTAAGGAGGACATCAAATATCACAAGCCCCTCGTGGAACCAAAACAGAAAACAAATGAAAGGACGTTCACACACGTTAATGTTGACGTAATGGCTGCAATCAGCAAAGACAGAGCTTTCACACACACACACACACACACACACACACACACACATATTTACTTGATGGAATGACGTTAGCATTTCTTCGTTAATTGCAAAGAAAACTGTTCGTCGTGACTTTAAAAAATAACAGATGACATAAAAACTAAGAATTCACCCGTCATTTTGAGAGAGAGAGAGAGAGAGAGAGAGAGAGAGAGAGAGAGAGAGAGAGAGAGAGAGAGAGAGAGAGAGAGTTCAGTTTGGTTTCACACCTCTATAAGCACTGAGGACCAGTAAGTGTTTAAATTTCACTGGGCCAAAAACCTGAAGTAGTTATTTTTCACTTCAGGAGAACAGGATTGAAGAAAATTTTATTTCTCATTACACTTTGCGCTTAAACATATAAGCCAAAGTTATCGACCGTTCCTTCGGACATTGAGTGAGAGCCATTAGGTTTAAGCACAGGAGATTTCTTTTTACAATCAGCTTATATTTTCTTTTCAACTGATACTTGAACGATTTTAGATGCGTATAGCTATACCAAGTCAGATCTGATTTACTGTATTACTTCTCCAAAGAACATAATCTGTCTCTCCTTTCAATTAGCACGTCCACAAGCATCATTGATCTAGGGTTTGTCCGAACGAGGAGGAATATGTTTGAGCAGATTTCCATACCAAGGAACACCAGTCTTAAACATTTTATATATTTGGGAACAAATAAAATGCAAATGATCACTCCAATTTTCATTCCAATGTAGCTGAGATATATATACTTATATATATATATATATATATATATATATATATATATATATATATATATATATATATATATATATATATGTGTGTATATATATATATATATATATACATAAATATATATATATATATATATATATATATATATAT
>NC_090760.1:57978064-57980564 GCF_036898095.1 Palaemon carinicauda | reverse complement strand
CTATATGTATATATAAAATACATCTATATATAAATATATACAAAGACATACATACGTATATACACACATGCATTCATACACACACATGCATAATATATGCATAGACATATGCATACGTGTACACATACTGGTATACATATACAGACACATACATAGACTTACATATAAGTGAACAACTTTTTCCCTCAAAATGCCGATGTCCTTTTCTACTGTATATGGGACATAAACCAGACAAATTTGGAATAAAGTTTTGGATTACTGTTGATACAGAATCAAAGTATATACTAAATGTTTTTCCGTAATTGGGAAAAGATGAATTTCGACCAGCAAATTAGCCCTTATCAACTCATGTTGTGCTAAGACTAATGGAACCATTCACTGGGAAAGGTAGAAATGTCACAACTGACAATTTCTTCACATCGCTTCAGTTAGCTGAACATCTGAAAGCAAAAAACACCAGCATTGTTGGCCCGATGAATAAAACCCGTAGAGAAATTCCATCTCAAATGAAGTCATGGAAAGGTCAACTGTATGATACACTGCTGCTGAATAATAAGGATACGACCTGGGCAATAAACCAAAGTAAGAAAAACAAGACAGTCTTTATACTTAGTTCACTTCATCGCACTATTTCAATAGATGACAGAAGAAAGACCCAGAAAATGTTTTGTATTACAATGCAAAAAAATTTGGAGTAGACGTACTTGACAAAATGGCATATACTTATTTCACAAGGTGCGCTTCCAGACATTTTACAATATTCTTGATCTTGCAATTATCAATGCATGGATATTGTATTCAGAGGTCACAGGGGAGAAACTAAGCCGTCATGATTTTAATCTTTGATTAGCAGAGGAATTGGCATATTCTTTGAAAAATCTAGAGTTGGCAGAAAGTGCCGAAGATTCTGATGAGATTTTGGAAGAGGAGAGTAGAACACCAAATAAGAAACGGAAGCAATGCCAAATCCGCCTGTGCAAAAACAACAAAACCATGATGACCTGCAAAAAAATGTGAGAAATATGTGTGTGGAAAATGCACTGCTGTAACTAAACAAATTGTATTTTGTAAATTGTGCAAGAAGTGAGGATATAAATGTTATTCATCACAAACCTAATATTCAAATTTTGTCATTTCAAATCAGCAAAAACATTTCCCCAAATCAATAGATATGTTTATTTTACAAATTGTTTGGCTAATACCAAGTAACACCTGAATTTACAATTATGAGAACGTTTCCCATAATATATAATTTTTATTTGCTTTGAATTTTTATCACTTTTTACTATTATTGTACATTTTCATTTAGAGGAGGAAATGAAAAACTTATATATTTTTTCATGAAAATGTAATCCTATAAAGAAAGCACAATTAAGAAACAAAAAAAAATATCTTTTATTTTCATTCCAATAGTTATCTAGAATGGAAAAACTTTGTAAAACCATATATTTAAGCATAGCCTTAACATGTAATTCCTCCTTGATTTCAATGCAAATGGTATACTAACTGGCATAAAGTAGCAACAGAACTATTAAACTATTTTTATTGTGTAATTAGATAGTCTTCTATACAAGCAGTCAACATGACTGCTTGGCCGTTAATGGTAGGTGCAGGACCTTGACCTTTCAAGTGTTAACATGTTACATAATTGTTGTCAACCTCTCCAAAATTCTGTGTAAATATTGTATACCTATTCACGGATGGCATTGACGGCGCTGATGAAGCAGCTGCAGGCCTCAGCATTACATGAACACTCAAAGTATAGTTTGTCATTACCCAAAACTTGTGTTTAATTACAACATGCACATAGTTCCATCAGCAAATCTTATAAGTTATCGCTGAACCATCGGTATGTGTCATCTATGCAGATGAGCAACTTCCGTATTATACTCATGGCCCCACTTATATGAATTCGCATGCAACCCTACTTTATTCGAGGCTTCTGTACTTCCACCAGTGATGGAAAAAAGTACATAGAAAGTACAGAAAAAGTACAGGTATATGTGCGTAAATAACGCGGAGCTTGTGTTTAATGTATGTCTGTCGTTGGAAAACGTACAGTTGGTGGTTAATACAGTACAGGTGCTTTTGAAGGCGCTGGATACAGTACAGAGAGATTACGGAAGTGTAAAAGGGGTGGCTACTTGTCTCCCGAGTCATTCTCTTATCTCGGAGTACCCAGAGGATAAGACGGAAGCCTCAGATTAATAGGACTCAAATAATGTGGTGTCATATATAGAGACTATAAGTTGGTCATACTGTCTCTGCACTGTAATGGTACATCTTTACTGTATCCACGATTTTCCTACTATATGTGTACTCTATTCTCCCTATGTACTCCCTAATACTCTTTTCATACTGGCTAAGGAAAACCTTCTATAGCCCCGGACGGGAAATGTTTATTGTCTGTAGTCATCCGACAGGAGTTTGAAATGGTACGTAATCGTTTCAAAGTCGTAAGTGATTGTACGAGACTTTCCGAGGCCGTCAGAAGTCAATT